>NC_056465.1:23093367-23393367 GCF_008729295.1 Plectropomus leopardus
CCAATGTGCATGTGTCATGAATCTTATGGTAAATTTGGGTGCACTCTTGCTTTGTATGCAAAGTAAGAACATTCCTGTGCACTTATTAGTGAATGAGGCCCATTGTAATTAATGTTAAAACTAAATCGTGTTTTGTGGCCATGTTGCTGCTTTGTGTCACCATCCTATTATACATATTTTATAATATGCCTGGCTTTTATATGTTCAGTAACTTAATCTTCCCCCTCTAGTGTTTTTATGTTTTTATGACCCCTCTGTTGATTGTGTTGTTAATTGTTGTTTTTTATCTTCTTGGGGTTATTTTGTTGTTGTTGTTTTTTTTTTAATAATTAAACCTTCTTTAGCAAAGAGCTATATTAAAAAAGATTTTCATCATTATTTTGTTATTATCCTCACAATATGTTCCCTCTAATTTCACCGAATGTATTGTATATTGAGTTTGAACATCGTGTTTATGCTCAACATGCTCTGTCTGCAGTGTTGAAAAGAGCCACTACCATCAAGAGGAGAGGGATGGATATGGTGCATCGAGGACAACCAGGGGAGGAACAATATGGTGACATCTCCTCTGTGGGTGAGTGGGAGTCTGGACAGCCTCATGAATATGGGCACATAAAGTGTAAGGCATACTCTAGTAGGGCACACTGAGCTCTGTTGCAGCCTCATTGTAAACAGTGTTGGAAGGAACATGCTGTACAAGAAATGTTAGTTCAACCACAGTATCTCCCTACCTCTCCCTCTCCCTCTCCTGCTTATCCCTCAAGGCATCCCCATGGCAAGAGCGAGTATCAGGAGTGCCAAGCGAGGTCCAACAGCATATTTTCGCCGCAAAGAGCGTCTCCTGCGCATCTCCATCCGCCGTGTGGTGAAGACACACACTTTCTACTGGACAGTGCTCGGTTTAGTGGCTCTCAACACACTGTGTGTGGCCATCGTTCACCACAACCAGCCCGTCTGGCTGTCCAACTTCCTCTGTGAGTCACACTTCATTTCAATAACACCTTGAGGCACCTGGTGTATGTGCTGTGCATCAGTCAATTAGCTATGAAAGTTATCATATGACTGTCTACATGTATGTAAGTTTCCTATTTTTGTTGTTTTTCCAGACTATGCAGAGTTCCTGTTCCTCGCTTTGTTTTTGACTGAGATGTTTCTGAAGATGTACAGCTTGGGACCGCGTCTGTACTTCCACTCTTCCTTCAACTGTTTTGACTGCAGTGTCAGTACTCCGTCTCTCTATCTACATATTTGTTTTCCTCAAAATCCAACTGCTTGTGTCCTTAAAATATGTAGCAGCATCCCTCGCCTCCTCTGTGTTTCATCTTCTTTTTCCTCTTTCTCCATCACTTTGTCATAGCTGTTGGTATAGACTCATTCGTTCCTCTCTGTTTTTATTGATGATGTGTGTTCATATATGTGCCTGTAGGTGATCATTGGCAGCATCTTTGAAGTGCTGTGGGGTTTCTTCAGGCCTGGCACTTCCTTTGGCATCAGTGTCCTGCGTGCTCTCCGTCTGCTGAGGATCTTCAAGATCACCAAGTTAGAGCTGCAGCCTTCTTCACTCTAAGCCATCTGTTGAGATGTTTCATGTTATTTACATGGAGCATTTCCCTGTTGACTGAGAGCTAGCAGTAGTGTAGTGTAATATGCAGTGTTCTATATTTGTGTTTTGTAGGGAGTCCTTTTTTATTTCATATCTTCTTAAAAAATATATATTTATGCAGCAAACAATAAATTCTTCCAGCCTAAAACAAAACAATAAGAAACACAACCACAAAGGACTAACAGGAACCTAAGAATTTAGATATATGTCTATAATGTTCAGAATCCTGACAAAAAGAAAGCTACATGCAACAAAGTGGCATGCTTATATAGCAACTCTGTTCTACAGGTAAAATTACTGTTTTTGTCAGTGGAGTCTAGCTTTGAAGAGATGGATATAATAACATAATAATTAGTTCACTGCCAGAAAGGCCTGTCTGACAGAAAGATAAAGCAGTGAATATATTCTGAAAATAGCGCACACTTAAACTGATATGGATTTATTCAGGTGGCTAAAATATGTTTTGCTGCTGCCCTCTGTTAACTGCGGTACATTGCTCAACTTCTGTGTCTGTACTCCTGCCTGCTTCTCCAAACTGGGAGTGTGCCGACTTCCAGTGGTGGAACATGTATTTAGATCCTTTGCGTAAAAGTACTAGTAATGTGTTGGCTTGAGAAATAACTTTACAAGATCATCAAAATAGTTGCCAGTTAATGAATCTTTTCTCAATCAATAATTGACTAATCATGTCAGCAACACTTCTTTTTACATTTTCATAAGCTTTGTGTGCAAAAATGTTAACCTGTAAAGTAACTAGTAACTAAAGTTATCAGACAAATTTGGAGTAAAAAGTACAATATTTTTTGCTGAGATGGAGTGCAGTAGAAGCATAAAGTGGTATCAGATTAGAATAATCAAGTAAAGTACAAAACCTCATTACAGTACCTGAGTAAATGTATTTACTTCACTGCAGACCACTATCTGCTCTAGGTTATATACTGATTATGGATAAGTACCTCATATTACCCCACTTCAAAAAATCTCTTCTTAAAAAATATAAAAGTAAACTGTCACATTTTTTGACATTTAAAAATATTTTTTATACTAATGTGATATTTTGTGACTGAAGGTACTGGGCGTCTCTGAGAAACCTGGTCGTCTCTCTGATGAACTCCATGAAATCCATCATCTCCCTCATCTTCCTCCTCTTCCTCTTCATCGTTGTGTTTGCACTCCTTGGCATGCAGCTCTTCGGTGGCAGGTAACACTAAATAGTCACCTACAGAATGAAATGCTTATAGTTCTGTGCATCACTCCAGATGAGTCCATAAAGAAATTGAGTCAAGTGAGGAACCACTTGGGCAGAAAGACAAATCTAATCAGTCTGGCAGAAAACATAGATGGTTTTTCTCTCCCACTCAGCTCATTACTCATTTCTTGTGGTTGCAGTAAAGACACATTTACAAACATTATAAACAAGGCTGAAGTAGACATCATGGATAGGTACATTCCTTGTTACTGAATACACACAGCTGAGATGAGAATAGATTGTTCGTGTCCTGTTCACAGTTGTTTTCATTATACCAACAGACTGTGTGAGCTCGGTGGAGATTTCAGACTTTCTCCGTCACACATACAGCTTTTGTGGCTCTGTTTTCCCCTGAGTCGATGCTGTTTCCCACAAGCTGTCACTTCAATAAAGGCTGGCCTTGTGTATGAGCCGGCCTCAAGAATACAGAGCACATAGAAAAAAAACATCAGCCAGCCAGTTGGAGAGGAGAAGAATTGATTTCTCTCTGACCGAGAAAATAAAATAAACTGAGAAGTAGACCCAGCTCTGCTTTTTTAAGTGTGTCTCTTTTTCACAGATTCATCTTTGAAGACTACACCCCGACAAACTTTGACACCTTTCCTGCAGCCATCATGACAGTCTTTCAGGTCTGGAAATAAATCTGACAATTTATTGCTCTCTACTTCACACAAGTTTATTACTCACATACACTGGTAATGCAGTTTTGGCAGATGTGGAGTTTAGAGCTAAGCTCAACAGCGATGCTCAGGATAGTTTTGTAGATAATATACTCTGAGTTGTTGTGTTTTATCAGATCCTAACTGGTGAAGACTGGAACGAGGTGATGTACAATGGCATTCGTTCTCAAGGAGGAGTGAAGTCTGGCATGTGGTCTTCTATCTACTTTATAGTGCTCACACTGTTTGGAAACTGTATCCTTTATCACTCTACTGGAATGTGAAAGGTTTCACTCCTAGCTTCCAGATACAGCACTCAGTACCTTCTTTTTAGAGGGTAACCTAAACTAACTTCCATTAGTACTAAAATATTCTAAAAAGGGACAGTAAGTTGTTCTTATTTTGTGTCATATATTTTTGAAGTTGTGAATACCTTGTCTTAATAATGGTCTTTATTTTTAGTTTGAGGACTGTGCAACTGTCTCCTTGCAGTTTATTTTATCAACTAAAGTTTTAGCAGTCATTTTAGAGTAAATTTCTTAAAACTTATGTGTGTTTCCTGATAAAAAGGGGGGGTCTGCAGTTCTAGTGCCACTACCTGGGGTGAATTTACAAAAGGATTGCACAGCTTTTGCAAGCACAATAAAGCTGCACAAATAAGACAAAAATAATCTTTGTAATTCTCATTACACTCGCAAAATTCGGAATGCAGCCATAACTGTGCTGCAAAGCAAATAGCTGTTCATGGCTCCTCTGCTATTTGCATACATTTAAAAGAGGTAATATATATACATCAGCCACAAAACTGGTCCTTGACATGTCACCTGATGTATTAAGCTCTGTCCATTTTGCCTGTTCTCACCTGTTTCGTCATGCTTAAGTATATATGTATATATATATAAAATATTAAAAGAGACCAAAATAAAAAAAATGGCCCTTTTCAATGCAAAGAAGCTTTATTGCAAAAACAGTCCAGTTCACAAAGAGTCAAGCTAATAGCTGCATGCAGTTACAGTAAAATTATAAGTGTCCTCAGAGAGTTGGCGGTTAACTGACGTGCGTTTGTAAAGGCGGTCCCACCCAGCACTGACCCAAGTTAGGCTTCTGTTTTTCACATTTAAATTCTTCACCTCAACTTTTAAGAGTTTCCTCTACGCCTCATTGGTCAGGACCTTTAGCTGGTGGTCTGAAAATGTCAGTTTCCTATTTCTTTTTGCCATTGTTCTACCTATAGTGTGTTCATTGTGCAAAGACATCATTTATACTTTGGTACGTGGATGCTTGCAATCAGACCCAAAAAAGGGCAAATTGTGCTCAGCTGTAAAGCCTGTTTATCTGTAGTGAACTGCACCTTGAGCTGGGGCAAATAGCTACTTCAAGTGATGTGCATTTCGCAGTGCTATCAGTGCCCGCAATCCATCCTTGTGAACCTGTCTGTCAGTGTTGTGTCTGTCAGTATTATAAGGGCTGCACAGTTGCACTTTAACTCAGCTGTGAACAGACACTCTGCTGAATGTCTTCTTGGCCATTGCTGTGGATAACCTCGCCAATGCACAAGAACTCACCAAGGTAAAATAAAAATTGAAAATAAAAGAACAAGCCTGCTCTTATTCTTGTTCGAGTCTGTTACTTAATGCAAATTAGTCTTAATAATCTCCCCACTCTGCCATGTCCAGTCCTGCACTCATATCCTCTCCGTACTTTGATTCTGTTCAATTATTTAAACTCACAGATGCTACAGTTGTTTGGTTGCCTTTGACTCTTCTCCTCTTTTGATCAGGATGAAGAGGAAGCAGAGGCAGCGTTCAACCAGAAGCATGCTCTGCAGAAGGCAAAGGAGGTTGGACCATTGTCCTCCTTCATGTCTTCAGAGTAAGTGCTGTTTGCAGCCGCTCTCCCTGCCTGACCTCCTCCCTCTGCCTCTTCCTCCCTCTCCCTCCCTCCCTCCTTCCCTCCTTCCTTCCTCCAGGGATTGTGTATATAGGACTGACCCAGCAACACTTGTTGCTCCAGCAAAAGGCGAGTCCATCATTAGGTGCAGCAGATTAAGCTAACAGGACACGTCATGCAGAACAGTCATAGGGTCATCAATACAGAGCTTCAACTTGTGCATCCAAATGTCATTTAGGTCTTGTTGACAGAATCAGTATTCAATGTTGTCCCACTAGAGACTTGTTAATAGATCTTTACTGAAGATCTACTATGTAGCCTCTGCCTGCTCCACGCACTGTAATTTGCTCCAAATTGAAGTCTATGTCTCCATGGTTACTGGCTCCACTCCGGGGTGGGAGGTGCTTATGATATTGTCATGGCGACAGGGTTACTCAGTGTCCAAATTAACATGGTGTGTCCATTAAAGTAGTATACTTCTGAAATCTGCAAAGTGGTTGCTAGTAAGGAGGTGTAATAAAGTGTGTGGAGATGATCTGTTCATCTCACTTGTGGATAATTTTGATAACGTGACCTTGTTTTCTCAATGCTCAGGTTTCCGGCTTGCAGAGTAGATTGTGTTTTGTTTTTTTTTTCTCAGGGATTGATTTGCACAGTGTTTCGTCGTAGGTGGTGGAAGTGCATGTGCATGCACAGAAGTGAGGACCTCCAGCTATGTATGCACGCTGTGTATTGAGAAACAAGCAGTTTGTTGCATGGGCATGTGGAAGATTTAACAAGATAGCACTTTCTTCTTTCTTGCTTTCTGTTAGGGCTGCACAATATGTAAAAACAAACATATTGTGATTGTTTTGACCGTTACTGTGATTGCAATTAGTTGTGATTTAAGCAGGAATGATCATTTTTGCAGTTCACAGTCCCTCCAGGATTTGCAGGGTAGATTTTTGGATTGTTGTAGCCCGAAATGCCTGTTTTCATAGCAGATTTTTGGAAGAATTGCAATGCATGTTGTGATATCTATAGATATTTTTTGCAGTGAAATTGCAGGCACAAGTAGAAATTGCAAAAATAGTTGTGATGCTGTCCCGGAGTTGGGGTCAGCATCGCCGTAAATTAGCTTTTGCTATCTTTTGACGCAGCACAGAAAGAGTGTCTTGGAGCTGCTCTCCTCCAACTCTGTCTGCCTATTTACCACAAGATAACACAGAACAACTTGATCTAGTCCCAATTCATCATATTTTTCCTCTTGGGCCAAAGCCCCACAGCAGCCATTAATCTCAAACTGACACCAAAAATGCTCTGCTCTGTCGTTAAACATGCTAATAACCGATGGGTGATGTCAGCCGTGTGATGCTAACAGTTAGCCGTGTCACTGTGTGTGTAACACTGTCCCAGGCAAAAGAGCTCTAGTCTAGCAGCAGTAGTCTCATAATAAGGGGGGGGGGGTGGGCAAATCAATACCTTGTGTGCAGCTCTGCAATAAAATTACATTTCCCTAACTTTACATAGTCAAATTTGCTATTAAGTGGCGGGGATTGGAGAAAATTGCAAGGTTGAAAAAAATTCACAGGGATTAGCCGAATTGGTGTGAATTATTGCGATTGCAACATCCTGGAGAGACTGATTTAATTTTCACTGAAAAAAAAAACATTAAAAAATTATAATGATGTGATTTCAGCTAAAGTCTGTACCAAACAAGGATATTCCATTACATCTAGTATATGATTTTTAGGCTGCAGCCTCTCTGTAGCACTATCTTCATTCATGATGGTATGTTTTGACACATTTATTTCAAATATTGCAGCTGTGATTAAGATTTTTCACTTGGCCATATCGCGTTTTTGATTATATTTACTTTGATTGTCCAGCCCTACTTTCTGTTTTACTTTGTTTCTTTTTAGAGGCCTTGCCATTTTCCTAAAACCTACACGACAGAAATGAAATTAGAACAGAGTAGAAAGAAAACTAGAGATGTGCATCAGTTTCAGTTTAGCCAGCTGAGGGTCAGGCTCCTGTCAGAGCCCATAGAGAAGACAGGAATACCACGGGGTCGTCTGGGCCGCCATCTGCATTCAGGGAGGACACTCTGAACTTTTGGGGGCTCTGGTCTCATCTCCGATGTCAGCTATGAAACCCCGACGGTACCTGCCCCCGCTGACCTTGAAGAAACTTGCATGACAGCATTTGCTCTCTAAAAAAAGAGATGCAGCATGTAGGAGGCTGATGATGATTTCACTTTGGGAACGCATGCATCTGGCTGGCATGATTAAAGGAAGAAAAACAAAATTACACATGCTGTTATTCACATACAGTTTAACAAGTGATATTAATATTGTGGAATATTTGGATAGTTTTTTCCAGTGTGTGTACAGTTTTTCTTCCGCTGTGGAGTCTTTAAACCCTCTCCCAAATGCTCTTCTGAATATTTTTTAAGTAATATTTTGAAGCTCTGTGCATAAATTTCCTCATTCAGCTCTACTAGCATGTCTGAAAAGAATGCAAACGTGTGAGTGCTCTGAGGTGAGGGTGGTGTTCAGAGCTGCATCCTAGTGTGGTGGTTTTTGTCCAAAGGGTTTCTAAATATGCACTCTTTCCTGTGTTTGCTGATGGAGTCCATCTCTATGTTTTCTACCTGTACCCATACTGTAGCTCAGACTGTCTAACATCTCAGTCTTACTTAATATGTCTTCTTATCAATGTTGCGCTTACTGCTGATGTTTATGAATGTTGTTTAATTGTTTCTAATACTGCTACCATCTTGTTTGTCAATGTGCCGCTTGGCTCCGGTGGAGACACACAGCGAAGTATCAGTTTTTGACCTTCAAATATATCTTTAATCATTGCAAACACTTAAAGAAGGGATGTGTGTGGTGGAAATATTCTGCAGCAAACAGAATACACGATGTAGCAACTAAATGTTGAATAAATGATTAATAATGAGCATGTAGTCCTTCATAAAAGAGCAGTTTTACGCACATTCAATGAATAACAAATTCCAAACAGCTGGTAAATGGCATTAACAGTCTTCATACAGTTGTTTTGATGACTTTGGTCTTTATCTTTGAGGATCATTTGCTGTGTGTCTCCCAGTCTGTTTTGTCTCTGCCCACAAAAGCACTAATGTCTTGTTTTCAACCAATCGCTCATTGATAACACGGACCACACAAGAGTCCACGTTCCAGTAAGTAACACTGTCTGTTCAGCTCTCTGAATCTCTCACTAATGCCTGTCTGATTTCTCTTAAATGGTTAAATGTCCCAGATTCACCCTGTGTTCATGCTCTGTCCTGTACCTCCAAACTCTCCAGCCTTATTTTGTTCCACTTTTTTTTATCTTTTTCACTGGTTTCATTCTGCATTTTTTTTTGTTAATACAATCACACAACAGTTCCTGGCTTGGTTAATTTACCACCTAACATCTTCATTGATCCAGTAAAATGCTTCATGTTGACATTAAATAGGGCTTTGTTGTTGGTAAACCACTCAAATATCAGGTCAAAGCACTTCTGAGTACATGTACTGTGATATTCATCTTTTTTTGGTTCAAATGTCTCAATCACTAATTTACATTTCATTAAACAAAAAGGGAACCAAGGAGAATTTCAAGTCCAACAAAGCAAATTCATTCAACTTGACTCAAATTAGACAAATTAGACTTTTAGGTGAATACACAGCATGCAAACAAAAATGGTCAGAGACTTAAATCTGTAAACAACACAAGCTAAAATAAAATGTTTCATATGGAGATCTAACACTGAAAAATAAACCTTAATTTAAACCTTATGTGTGTTAAAGCTGGGGTAAGCAGAAATCTGTAAAAGTTTAAAAAAAAAAAACAAAAAACAAACATAGAGTTTAAAAATTCACCCTCCTCCAGTAGCTCCCTCTCTCTGTCCCACCAGAAACCACTGGCATATACACATGCTTCTTACACTCACCCAGTGTTTCCGATGTATTGATTAATTTAATCTTATTCCAATGTAAAATTGCACACAGCACGTTCACTCACTCAGCCCCACCTTGCCTCTCTCTTAAATTCAAATTCAAATCAGCTTCATTGGCATGAATGTTTGTCACATTGTTGCCAAACCAAAATAACAGATTATTAAATTATTACATACATTTACAGAAATATATTTTAGACACATATTACATATATACTGTTTCTCTCACTCTCTCTCACTCTCTCTTTCGGCCACACACTTGCTACATACACACTAGGCCCTAAACTTAGTATGTATGTAGGAAGGAGTTAACGTTAGCCACCCCACCGTCCCTTCACCTTGTTCCCCACAGCTGTGGACTGCTTCCCTGGGAGAAGGCTGCAGCTCAGGAAAGGGGCCAGCTCTCAGCCCAGGCTCAAATTCAGCCGGCAACCTTCTCACCAGCACTGACTGGTGGCCAGCTGCAGCGCTGGACCTAACATGATAGCTGATCTGGGGGGGAGTTGAAGCTGTCCGGTCCCCCCGCAGCTGGAGTTTGCACTGGCTGGATTCAGGGTTGTTGCAGCTGATGACTGCGGGTCAGTCTACAGAGCTGCTGCCCTTGTCTTCCTGGGAAGATGGTCTGTAGTGGTGGGGAATGAGGTGAAGGACACACTGTGATTCGAGGCTTTTGTTAATGTCAGCAACATAAACATGAATTTGATGCTGTAAATGTAAGCCTTTAGATCTGGGTTAGCAGCAGTCTAAACTATTAGCAACATTTTCTGTCCTTCGTTGCAAAGCTTTGCTGATATGTTTTATTTTATTTATTGTCAGACTCATTTTTTAAACTCGTTTTGTAATCATTTTGATAAGTCAATCTTCCTTTCTTGGATTGCTTTCCTGTTTAAGCAGTCGTTGCCAGTGCTAAAATAGAAACTCTCTCTTCAGGGTTGTCTGCCATTCAATCAAGATTTCACCGAAGAAATGTGCATTCCCATCTGTATTTGTAGAACAGCCAATAGGAACGCGCTCTATTTCAAATGACCTCTGACTGGCTGAAATTTTCCATCACTGATTAGAAATTTTCAAGCCTGAACACAGAGTCATGAGGAGGTGCAAAAGACTCATTTTCTCTCAGTCAGTTGTACTGACAATATACTCAAAGTTAATTATGGGATTTTTGACACCAAAATTAAACTGCCTACTCCAGCTTTAACTGTGGGGCTGCGTATAATAAATTGCTTCTATATACTGACATTATGTCATTTCTTTCTCTTCTCAGGGGAAGCCGGAGGAGGCGGCCCTACCTGTACAGAAAAAGAGCCATCCACCGCAGTCGACCGACCTACTCCTGCTCCCTGGAGGAGGCCCAGGGCAGCATCAGGGAGGGCCGCCCACCCCCACCTCTCAACCCCTCTAACTCTTTCATGTCCAGGAGAGAGAGAAGAAAAAGGATGACCATGTCGGTTTGGGAGCAGAGGACCAGCCAGCTGCGGAGACACCACCAGATGTCCAGCCGAGAGATCCTGTTCAGCGGCCCCAGCGAGGAGAAGGAAGGGCCCCCTGGTTCAGCGCAGGCCCACCATGGACGTCCCGTGTCACTGCACCGCAAGGTCATGGAGCACACACAGTCTGGGAGTTTGAAGCACCCGATGGACCCCTTAACTTCTCCAGTCAAGGCCTCAGGCTCCTCCATGTCTTTGGATATGCCTCTGGACGCTGCCCTCTGTGGTGACATACCTGAACCACCATCAGTACTAGCGCCAGAGTCATTGGATCCTACAAACGAGCCCCTTCCTGATGCATCTGTGTCTGTAGCCATGCCAGAGCCTCCTGAATCAGACCACATCACTGAGAGCCGAAAACTTGCTAATAAGAGTCACAACACCATTAGTGAGCGCCGGAGCCCCCGCCTGAATGCTGAGCGTCAACACAGAGCAGTAAAGAAGTTCAGACCACCAGATAATCTTGACTCTTTGACTCCTGAGATGGGAGGCCATGGTGGGATCAGGGGCAGGAGGGCGCTGCATCACTGCGACCATCAGAGCAGGGCGAGAAGTCAGGGGTCATCGCCTGGGAATGGAAACCACTTGGAAAGTCGCTCGGTCAGCAGAGAGAGGAGAAGAACTCCAGAGAAAGTGGAGGAGAAGGAGGCAGAGACACATAAGGAGGAAGAGGTGTCCAAACCTGATGAGAGCAGGTGAGACACACAAACACCTGCTCAACCAACATGTTCATTTCCATTTGTTTGGCATTATGTTTCAGATTTTGGAAACAGATGAAGTCAAAGTAAGGAAAAGCAGCTCTAATTTGAAGAGGAGAGGAAAATAAAATGCAACGAAGATTAATCTCACATTTATATGTTGACTATGTTTCAGCACCCTGCACAAACTAGATTCGTGAATACATATTACAACCTTTGCTTAATGTCTGAATGACCACAGGGAGTAATATAATTTGAGCCAAAACTGTTGAAAAAATGGGACCACACAGACAAGAGGCTGCTGAAACACTTTTAATTGTAACAAAAAATGGTTGACAATTATTAAGAGAAAATTGATAAGCAGAGATAAACCAGCTAACAGAAATGCAGAAATTGAAGCAAATAAAGCACCAGGGTCTCCAAGGTCAAAATAATGAACAAAAAGTCCACAACAACTATGAAATCAAAACTCAGTTGGTCTGTAGAATCAAACAAAAAGACCATAATAACTCCCTAACTGACCAGAAAAAAATGAATAAAAAGGAGAAGTAAAATAAAGGCAGAGAACTCCTAAAAGGCTTTCTTAAAGTTAGCGAGACTAAGGGCTCATTTATGCTCATCATTAGATGGGGAGACAGATGGAGCCTTTTGTCTGTACTCTGCATTCATTTCATCTGTATTTGAGCTTGTTTTTTGTTTTGGATAAAAACAAAACAAGAGCGAGATACGACAGTTGGAGACAACGAAGAAATTTAAATAATAGCTGAGGAATTTTCCGTTCACATGTCGGATGTATTTAATGGCCTCATAGACCACTGCCGCCTACATGCTGTCTGCATTGAAAGCTACATTATTTCGACATCCTCTACCGTCGCCTCGTTGTCCAAAACTTTTGACACTGCTTTCTTGGTTCTATCTAGGCTATTATAAAGTACACATGAAAGAATGAGGACAATGATGTTGACAACATTTGAAAAGGACACATCTCTTTTCACACCTTGAGGGACGATAAATGAACCCTTACAAGGAACAAGGCACTCCTACTAACTAGTCAGCAGAGACAAAGGATGGATTAACAGAGTTGTATCAAGCTACTATCAAAAAGTACAGTTTCAAAACTCAGCAGCAGACAAGTCAGGCCAATAAACAGCTCAGTGGCCGCTGATAATCAATGAATTTCAGGTGTGGGGGATCCAGGCACTCAAAGAGGGGCGTGGCAGAGCTGAAACACAGTTAGAGAGGCAGCTGTCTTCCATGAAGAGGCCAGAGAAATGTCATTGGACGTAACAGAGCAAGAATGTTTTTAGATGCAAGACATGTCAGTGCTCGTTATTTTACACTCAAATTACCAACATCTATTGAATTTTGGTTGCTTGTTGGCTTTTTTGTTTTCTTGTTTTTTACCTTTAAGGCATTAATCTATGCCTTAAAGTCCAGGTAAAGCAGATAAATTTATAAATATGTGTCCTGAGTTTGACTGTCATTAAACGTGTCATTAACCACCCAGCCAAATTGAAATTATAAAAAAAAAAAAGCCAAGTATATAAAATTAACTTTCAAAATTGTAGACACATAGACAAGGTACCTTGCACCTTGCACTTAATACCATGCATTTTATGCCATACAGTATACATTGCTACTGTTAATGCACTCTTCTGCATATGAATTGTTGTATTGTTTTGTTTTTTTGTTTTTTCACTCTTTCTTATTTTCAGTCTTTCATATATTTATTGTCTGTTACCTGCCAAGGGACTATAGATGTAAATTAGCAGTCCTGCTAACTCTGGCATATTTACATTTGTATTTTATGTATTTTATACAGATGTTCATGCTATGTCACTTAAAATAAACATGAAATAATATAATATATAATAATAAATCTGCTAACTCCACAATGCAGTACTACACAGTTTCCAGTCTTTTCACATTTCAACAAGTATTGTCTAATATTTCTAATGTGTTTAGAAAGTAATCACTGATTTTGCTTTACCTGGACTAATAGTCAACGTAGAGAAATTACAGAAATGAGGAAAGAGAAATGGGAAACGATATGCAGCTGAGCACAGATGAACAAAGGGACGCTGTGGTTTATGGTCAGCAATAGATTCACCATCTGACAGCACTGACCCTATTGTAAGTGTGTCACTTTCCTCCTGTCTGCCCAGTAAATTTTTTGTCTCTGTATATTCAGACAGGGTGACGGCATTGAAGGAGGAGAAAATGACCCACAAGACAACCAGAGTCACACTGGTGACCAGTGTCCTCAGAGGCAGGAAGAGCCACCTCAGCAATCAGAGCCGTCTCCTCCCATCATCCCAGAGAGTAACAACGAAGAGAAGGACACAGAGCAAGACCAGAACAAATCTCAGCTCAGCTCCAGTGTGATCATCGAGGTTCCTAATGTTCAGTCATCTCTGGAGCTCTCTACAATCACAGGTATTTGAGACGAGAAATAGGCCATGCAGAGTCATGCTTCATTCTATATCTTTTACACCTAAGCTAAGTTGTTGCCTCCACAGCTGAGGCATTTTTAGAAGCGGTGAGTCATGTTATCACCTGAACTCAGGCCTATAGCTCACTGATTCGACTTGCTGCTGCTGGGCTTGGTCTGTTCTCAGCTGATTTTTTCCAGATTAAAATCCTGGTTTGAAAACTAAGTTTGTGAGTTATAATGTGAGGCCTCCTTCCTTATTTGTATCAACTGTACCATCTCCTCATTCTTCTTCTCCTCCTCATCGTCCTCTTATCCTGTCCTCCAGTCAACAGTAAGGACCCTGAAACCTGCAAGTTAGAGAAAGAGGATGTAGAGGAGACAAAGCCTGTCAACACTGTGACTCCAGTCAGCATGTTCATCTTCAAACCTGACAACCCGTAAGTTGCTATAACCAGGATGGACTTTTATGATACTGAGGAGTGATAATTCTCCAAACTTCACATGTACTTGGAAAAAATTGCCAACACTGGGACATTTTCATGAGTTTTTTAGTTAAAATTTGTTGCAAAAAAAATTGATGTTGTTTAACTCTTCTATCATTAAATTTCAGCCATCTTAAAAGGACAGTTCCCCCAAGATCAAAAATACATATTTTTCCTCTTACTCATATCAGTCTAGATTGCTTTGGTGTAAGTTGCAGAGCGTTAGATATATCGGCTGTGGAGATGTCTGCCTTCTTGCCAATATAATGCAATTAAACAGCACTCAGCTGGTGGTGCTCAAATTGCCCAGAAACATTTAAAAAACTCATCAGCAATGTCTCTTTCCAGAAATCATAGTTAAGTTAGAAAATCGTTTATGTATAATTGCTCACAATAAGGTCTGTTGATTAACTTGAGTAACCAGGTCATGATTTCTGGAGAGACATTTCTATTGAGTTTTTCAGATTCATTGTTTTGGTGCTTTGAGCACTACAAGCTGAATACCATCTAGTTTCATAATATTCAAGAGAAAGCAGCAGTCTTCACAGCCAACATCTTCAACACACTGCAGCTCACATCAAAACAATATAGAATGATAAATGCCACCACAGGTAAGAGTAAAAATGTATATTTTCAATTTTGGGGTGAACTGTCCCTTTAAGCCGTTGTAGACTGACTCTTAGTAGATATGGAACCTGACATTTGTATCACATCTCCACTCTGCCATCTGCTCTCCCTCAGGGTGCGTCGAGCATGTCACTACGTGGTGAACCTCAGGTACTTTGAAATGTCCATCCTGCTGGTCATAGCTGCCAGCAGTATAGCGCTGGCTGCTGAGGACCCTGTGGCCACCTCCTCTGACCGGAATAAGGTTTGTGTGTTCACATTCATGTTAATACCATCTGTCTGACAGCTTTGACATTAGAAACCATAATATTCTTGCTGTTTCTACCATCTCCTAGATCCCTATGAGATTCGATTTCAGTCATTGTTTATCTATGCCTCGGGCCTCAAAGCTTCAACTACACTAAGCAGCAAAAGTACCCTGAGAAAAAACTATCTCTAAATTGTTTTGCAAAAGGCTGCTAATGTGACTCGATGGGGGGCAGTTAAATTGTTGATGAGTGAGGAAATTAGAGTCTAAGACACACTGAGCCTTGCTGTTTATGGGAGGCATTACGCTAATCATCATTTAAGGGGACTGTTTTATACCAAGATTTGATACTGTGAACTAAAATAGTCCTAAATTTTAATGAAATCAATGCAACAAGTTAGAGAATTTCACCTTTTTTGTAAAGAACTAAACATTATCTATGTTTCATCAAAGATATATCTGATTTTCTCATCTTTCTCTTTGGCTGTTTGACACTCATTGCAGGTTCTGCGGTATTTTGATTATGTGTTCACCGGAGTCTTCACATTTGAAATGATTATAAAGGTGAGTTTAAATATGGTATGATAATGAAATGTGTTGTGATTGACCACAAGATGGTGGTGAAACATGTTAATGTACTTTTTTTGACCAAAGAGCCACAGATATTTAAAAGTCCCCTTAAAAGTCCTGTTGCTTGTCTACCGTATATAAAACAACAGTGAAGATGGGACAATTGATATCCAATTAAAACCAAAGTATGTTATTTGATACACAGTTTCCAACTATGTCAGGTCATGACCCCTGTTTAACAAAATCAGTGTTTACTTGTGACCAGTTAACTAAAACATTTTCCCTTTTCATTCTTTCTTCTAAGTAATTTCCCAAAGACATCAAATTTACCAGTAATCTAACTAAAATGGAACAAGTCTCTGTCTGTCTGTCTTTCCTTTGATTTACTCTGCAACTGTTCAGCCAATGGACTTCACACTTGGCGACAGTAATTCTAAGGACCCAAGGAAGTGAAGTGTCAAGTGTGAGCTCTACGAGGCATATTTATAAATCGTGCGTACTACTGCATGAAATACACACTGTGTGGTGTATTTAGAAGGGACCCTTATTAACTGTTACACCATCAAATGGCATGCTGGGCACAGCTCATACTCTATCACTCACTACAGTAAATTCAAGAATAGATGCAAAAAGAGAGACCGCAGTTTTTACATGATAGCAGACTCAAACATTTCATGCATCAGTGATGTAACTTTTGGAATGAACGCCTTTGTTCCCAGAAATAGCCTGGGTCCAAATAGCAAACTTTTAGCAAATTACGCATATACAGTACTCTTGTACTGCTAGGGGTTGCAACTATGTCATGGCAGGCGTATTGCTCAGGACCCGAAGAAGCAAAATGTTGAGAGTGAAGTTCTTTGGCTAAGCAGTTCTTGAGAAAGTGGCAAGCATGAATACCGGAGGCCAAGAGGTCGGCCCGTTTTGTTTTAAGTACTGTACTTGTTTCCAAAAAAGGCAAAAGATTCAAGAAATGTCTGAAAGAAATAGTCCAATTGTTGTGTCAAGTTGGGGGCCACTGATTTATGTTACCCTCGATGTAACAAACAGCTTTGTCAGGCCCGGTGCTCATTTAAAATACATAAATTCATAGATGACGTCAAACTATCCTGGAGAAGGACATTTTTTTTTCTTTACACTCTTGTCTTAGATGATTGACCAGGGTCTGATCCTCCACGATGGCTCCTACTTCAGAGACCTGTGGAACATCCTCGACTTCATCGTCGTGGTGGGAGCGTTGGTGGCCTTCGCCCTATCGTCAGTCACATGATTTATTTTATCACATGCACTAGTCATGTCTAAATGTCAAGGTGTCTTTTAATCAGCCATAAATTAGCCTTTCTGCAGTAAATGTTTCACTTCACGCAGTCAGCTTTTCCATATTGTTTATAACATTTTAACTGTTGATATACTTGTCCCTCTTTCCTGTTTTTCTCCATCTGTGGGTGATGCACCTGTGGGATTGACCAGCAGCAATGTATTGGGGTAAAAATCCAGAAAGTCTTCCTTTCTCAGAACAAATACCATATTTAAATGTGCAAAATGCAGAGTAACCATCATGTAACGATTAGGGATGTCCCGATCCCATCTCAAACATCAGACCGGGGGCTGATCAATGCTTTTTCTGACTGATTGGGATCAGGAATATTTAGCTTATAGAGCATCTGATCCTTTGTTTTATGTCAGATGTCATATAAATGTTATTACTTTAATGCTCCTTGGCTCTCCTCTCTGCTGAACTTTAGAGAAGCGGCTTAGCCCTGCCCAACGCGAAATACCACACACCATACACGAAAATGAAGTATGAAACTGTTTATTTACATTATTTAGCGAAGTTATGACAACTTGTTTCATTTCTGCTCAGTATGGGAGTCTAATGGTTTTCTTTCAGCTATTGCACATGGTGTTTCTCCACCCTGCTCAGAAAAAGCAGAGGGGACTGCTGCACAGCTTACTACAGCCACACTGACCACAGTAAAACAAAAGTACCGTGGGTCAAAAGCCAACATGGCTTATTTTTTAATGAAGAGTAAAACGCCCCAAGAGAGGTGCAGATGAGACGATCAAAATAAACACTCAAAGAAAACAAAACATTTAGGATACTGGAACACAAGCTGAAAGGGACAGAGACATTCCCTCGAGACAGCGAGGAGGCCAACAAGTATAAAGGGAGGGTTGAACATTTTATACTTTATTTTGTTGAAAAATAATAAAAATAAGCTAATACATTTTTTAAAAAAGCATTAAAGAACAGCTTGGATGCACATATGTTTTAATGAAGAAGCCTTCTTAAAGTGTGCGCTGTGTAGCCGTATTATCTGGGAAAACAAAAGTATTGCATCACAAATTGGTATTGGGAGATACTCAATATATAAATGTCTTGGATCAGGATCGGGGGCAAAAAAAAACATGTTCGGGACATCCCTAGTAACAAAGGTAGAATAAGATGGGAAAAACAAATGTGATTTTTTTCACTGCAGTGATGTGACGCTCACAATGTCTGTCTTTCTGTATAGAAATAATAAAGGACGGGACATTAAGACCATCAAATCTCTGAGAGTGCTTCGTGTCCTCAGACCGCTGAAGACTATCAAGAGACTTCCAAAACTCAAGGTCAGAGATTCTTTGGTTGCAGATCTGAGAGCAGCGGCATAGCAAGTAGACAGATGAGGGGATAAACGGTGAAGTGACAAACTGTGAGCATCAGGGCATGAAGACTTGTTGTCAAACCTCACACGTTGTCTGTCTACAGGGAGAAAACAAAGCACAAAAGCTCTTGCATACGCACGTGGATAGTTCTTGAAAAACTTTAAGTCTTCAAACAGACCCCTCAGTGGAAAAGAAATAATAGAAAATGGAAGCTGAGGTGGTGATTTTCAGACAGGAGAACTAAAGAGAATGAAGGAAAAACAGACAAAAAGAGAGAGGAGGGAATCAGGCAGCCTGAGAGGCAGCTGGAGGATTGTCTGAGTGCACTAACAGGTACTCATTTTGGGATTGCCACATGCACACAGAGCTATAAATGAAAGATACATCTCATTCTATTCACTTCGAGCGGGAGTAAAGAACATAAACATTACCAAAAGGGCCATTAGTGGTTTGACATATCATCACATCATGTACTTAGATTAATTTCTTACCATCTAGGCAGATACTGGTTTCAATCCTTGCCATTAAAAAAAATCATACTTGCTGTCTGTGAGTGCTGGTGAGAAACTTCAACCTTCAGATTTTTTGAAGTGGGGTTGAATGAGTTAACTTCCAAAGCAGGAGACCAAAGGGAGGGAAGGGCACACATGGACCTCCAGTAAGGCATTTTGTTCACACAGTACAAGTAAAAACAGTAAAGTGATCGGCACGCCCCCAGTTTGGAGAAGCAGGTAGATATACAGACATTAAGCAATGCACGGCCATGAACAGGTTCAGCAACAAAATGTATTTTAACCACCTAAAAAAATATAAATATCATTTTAAGTGTACTCTGTATTTTGAATATTTTATTATTCCCTGATCTCACCACATGTTGTCTGTCCCACATGTCCTTCTTCCAGGCGGTGTTTGACTGTGTGGTGACGTCTCTGAAAAATGTCTTCAACATCCTGATCGTCTACAAGCTCTTTATGTTCATCTTTGCTGTCATCGCTGTGCAGCTCTTCAAGGGGAAGTTTTTCTACTGTACCGACAGCTCGAAGGACACAAAGAAGGACTGCCAGTAATACTCACTCTTTCTTTTTCTTTCTTTCTTTCTTTCTATTTATTTGTTTATTTAGAGGAGGGGCATTTTTTAGTTTTTTTTTATTCTTTTTGAACTGTTCATGAAAAGTGAAGAAGTATTATGAGAAAAAGTTTTTAAAAAAGGAAATTACACACTGAAATGATCAAATAAACCATTTTTTAAAAACGTTTTATTTTCTCTTCATCTCTCTTTCCCTTTTCTTCCACGTATCCCTTTTTGGGTTTATTTGTTATAGGCACTGTTGTTTTGGCTCCATATCCTCTTAAATTAGTCTCTTAGGACAATAAACATGGTTATTATCTTACCAGATCCTTCCAAATTCTCCATAATCCTTACAGTTTCTTGATGTTTCTCTTATGAGATGTTTCTTTTTTTACAACCTTTCTTCTTCTGTTGTCTTTGGTCTTCTCCTCCTCTTCCTCTTCCAGGGGTTACTACATTGACTATGGGAAGGACAAGAAAGAGGTGAAGAAAAGAGAGTGGGAGAGACACGACTTTCACTACGACAACGTCATCTGGGCTCTGCTGACTCTGTTCACCGTCTCCACTGGAGAGGGATGGCCTCAGTGAGTGTCTGACTGGAATCAGCGGCTGAGTGCCAATTCTCATGCTGATTGTGGAACTTCAGCAGTAACTTTCCCCACGTTTTATTTTCCATTCTTAGAGGGCTCATTAGCTTTTATGAGCATTATAACCTTTTAACATCTGGCTTGTTCTTTGGTAATGGTCAAATCTGACCTTTGACGAAGGAAATATAATAGATGTGATTAACTTAACAAAGATTTTGCCATTCATTTATCTCACAATAAGGTTACGCTAATATTTCACTGACAGTGCTTGTGGGTTTGTACTGTTCCAACCCTCGTTAATTGACTGCCGCTGTGGAAATTAATTGAAATAATATCCTCCTCCAAACTGCAAATTGGTACTTGATCCCCACCCCAACTGAGCAAATACTTTCTAACAGTTTCTTCAAAACTAATAGCTTCAATAAGTAGCAGTGATTATGCAAGAGTCTAGATTTATTGCTAAAGTTATTGATTTTTTTGATAAATAATTGCTGTTCTTGTACTGTTTCTGTTATGCTCAACAGTGGAAGCTCTCCTAATAGCATTAACATTGGTGAGCATTGTGTCTCTGCTCCTCCAGGGTTCTGCAGCACTCAGTGGATGTGACAGAGGAGGACAGAGGTCCAAGCCACGGAAACAGGATGGAGATGTCAATCTTCTATGTCATCTACTTTGTCGTCTTTCCTTTCTTCTTCGTCAATATCTTCGTAGCTCTCATCATCATCACCTTCCAGGAACAGGGGGATAAGATGATGGAGGAGTGCAGTCTGGAAAAGAATGAGGTGAAAAAACAAACACTTTCTCTATTTGTCTTATGTGGTTAATGACTCATAAGTTTCCTTTTAGTTTTTCTCTTTAATCAGCCTTTTCATTTTACTTTTTCACGCATAATCTGGTTACACTTTTTCTTCCCTGTCTCTTCTTTTCTCTGCCTTTAATTTATGCAAAGTATAGATTTACAGTCTGAAGCCTAAATAGATCAAATTTACTTTGACTGTAAAGCCATAAATGTTTTGGCCCAAAACAAACAAACAAAAAAAATCTGAATTGGGTTGTGTAATGACTAAGGAAGCCTGAAGGGCTGAAACACATCCATTGCATTTTGCTACTGTGTATCATTTAAATTATTACATACTTATTATGTGATTTTTGTATTGTGAAAGAAACAGGTCTAAATGTTTCTACCACAAAGGTAAAAACTCTCTGTGATGGGCTATTGTTCTTATTTGGTACTTTAACTTAGCAGCATTGGTGGTGAAAGCAAACAAATATGTCCACACATTCTCTATTCTCTTCCAAGACTTTTCCTTTTGTGAATTTGGAATCTTTAGCTAGCCTACTCAAGTCTAGTCAACACTATTGAGATCTGTCAAAATAAAGATTAAAAGGTGCCAAGCCATAGACATATGAAGCACATTTTTATTATTTAGTCATTATGCTCCACATTTTTACAACTGGAGAATGTAAGAGTTAGGGCCTACAACAATGATAAATAAAAATTTAAATTGTAAAAAAAAAAAAAAAAAGTGTTTTTCTGCCAGGCTAAAGAGCAGAATGTGGCTCCATAGCAACAGGCTGCCCAGCCCTGGATTAGTCGATTAATGGATAAATTGATCAATTCATTTTAGTTCTTTAAGCAAAATGCAATACATTGCTGGTTTCAAGCTTCTTTAATGTGAGAATTTGATGCTTTCATTTGTTGGATAAAACATAATATTTAAAAACGTCCCCTTGGGCTCATGGAAATTGCTCGAGGCATTTAGTACTATTTCTTGACATTTTATTGACAGAACGATTAATTGAGAAAATATTGATCAATCGTTTTTGAAAATAATTGTTGGTTGCAGCCCCAGTGTATAGCTTACAGAAAAAAAGAAAAAATAAACAAGCCTGTCGTTGAAGGTGCAAAGTGTAATTCTCAAGAAAGATAGTAGACTTTTGAGTGTCTTTCCCAGGTCATCAAATACCAAGGCTTTCAGTTGGTGGTTTGGTCGGACTACCACCTCAAGGTCTTTGGTATCTGTGCTTTGGTTGAGACTCAGCAATGAACAAGGTGGATAGTTGGACTGCGTTCTGTGTGTTTTTACTGTTTCACTCTTCTTTTTTTGCTCTCTCTGTTTTTCAGAGGGCCTGCATTGACTTTGCCATCAGTGCCAAGCCCCTGACCCGTTACATGCCCCAGAACCGGCACACGTTCCAGTACCGTCTGTGGCATTTTGTGGTGTCACCTTCTTTTGAATACACTGTGCTGGCCATGATCGCTCTCAACACCATTGTGCTGATGATGAAGGTGAGGATACAGAAGAAAGAAAAATCACAAAAGCAGTTAAACAGTATATTTTAGAAGGACCAGAATGAGAGGACAACTGGTGTGACAGGTTTTACCGTTATATACGTCTGTCTTCTCACTTCTATAACTGACGTACCATTTTCCACATTTCCTTGTTTGCTTATCACAGGAAAAACACACTGTGTGTTGCTTCTCAGCAACATATTCTGTCATGGACTTGCGACTGTTAACACTTTGGTTTTAAAATGAGCCGAGATGTGTCACTCCTTACTGGAAACATGGATGTGTAGAAAGTGTTGTGTCCTTTTTAAGCCCCACAGCACCATCTCAACACACTGTGATGTTTTCATTTGGATCTGCTGGTGTTTTTGTTTCTTTTTCGCCCCTCTCTCACTTCTATTTATTTCCTGCTCTGGTCTTTTCTTGGCCTGTGCTGGTTGTTCAGTCAGACAGACAGACAGACGCATGGTGACTCAGCCTGTATTAAATATTGATCTATAATGTCCAGGGGCTGCTATTTAGCATGACCTCATTAACTGTGGCTGCCACCCCTAGAGGAATGACTCCTTTTATAGTGCGACAGATGAGAGGTGCAGAGACTGAGGCACTATTTATGGGTCTGGAGGAATCTTCCATCAACCTGTAGATCTGCAGGGTGCGGGGCTGAAGTTCACACTCATATCAGACTGGTATCATGAGGTTGCAGTGAGCTGCTTGGGGCATATTCCACTTTTTTACAGTTTTCATAACACAGATTTCTGCCGCCTTTCTGTTTTCAGTATTATCCTGCCCCGACGGCATACGGGGCCGTACTGAAGCACCTGAACACAGCTTTCACTGTTCTCTTCTCTGTTGAATGCGTCCTCAAGATCATGGCCTTCGGGTTTCTGGTGAGAGAAAAGAGCAACACACGGCCTGAATGTGAATTCATGATCTTCTTTCGAAATGTCTCAGCATCTTTCCTGTTTCCACAGAACTACTTTCGAGACACATGGAACATTTTCGACTTCATCACTGTTTTGGGAAGCATCACAGAAATTGTCGTAGACTTGCAGGTAATAAGAAAAACATGATTCAGGCTGGGTTAAGCAGGTGGGGTGGGGATTGGTCTTTGGAAAAAAATCTTTCTGTAAACATTTCTTTTTATAATTTTGATATTTAAGTGAAATGTATTTAACCTGAAAAAAACAGACTTCTCTGCCTCCTCTTGGCTTTGATTTTCAGGCTTTAGAAAATCTAGCCCCTGATGGGAGACTTTGGCCAATGACAGGTCATGTCGTAGAGAAGGGGCTCTGATTGGCTGTTCTACATATGCAGTTGCATGTGAACGGCCCTTTGGTGAAATCCTGATTAAATCTCCAAAAATCCTGCGGTGAAAGTTACCATTCATGCATTGGTTACAACTGCCAGCAGCCCAGAAAAAGCCTTATAAAAGAGAGTCTGATAATAAATGAAATAAAATGCATGTCATTGTCACTGAAGCATTTCAGTGATGGAGAGAAAATATTCCTGATAGTTCAACCTTCTGCTAACTGGAACCAAAAGCTCATGGCTGCAGCTTCAAATTCATGTTTATGTATCTAGCATTAGCTAGAGCCTGAACTCACAATGTGTCATCTGAAAGGATTTTACAGGCCCAAAAGTTTGCAAAGAAATCCAAATGGTAACAGCTTTGGTATCACAGGATGATCAAAATGAATGACTAGTACTTGTACAGTTTCAAAGTATCTTCATAGAACGGTTCGTATGATACCCAACAAATTAGCGCCCCACAAATGACATTATGTACTTGACATAAAGTTACATAAGTTAGCTTTGGGCACGTAACTTTATATAGATTAGATTTAGGAAAAGAAACGTGGTGATGACGTACCTTACATTAAAGCACACTTGGTTTCCCATTTCAATCACAGGTGTCGTGGGGAAATTTCTGTGACTGTTAGACACCAACCTACCTCCTTTTACAGACTTTTGGTCTTTGTACTGCTTCCTTCTTTACTCTCGTCAGCGCATTTGTCACATAATGGCAGTCTGTCTAATTATTTGGGTTATATGTGAATTGTTTGATCATGATTACATTGATTATACATATAAATTACACATACTTTTTGTAGGTATATGTACATTTAGGTAAATGGCATGTTAGTGTATGTAGTCTGTCCATATGCCTGTGCTCGTCTGGTGGGAGGGGTGTCGGACAGAGGTTGGAGAGCTGCAGGAAAAGTGTATTTTTAAATTCCGGCAGGGTTGGGTTTTTTTTGCCTTTTTCAGAAAACTTCCTACCCCAGCTTTAACTATCGACAGATTTACTCTGATAACAGAGTGCATTTCCGCTTCTTGTCTTCTCTGCAGTTCCCCTCAATGTTAAGGTTTCATGTGAACATCAGAACTGTATTCTTCACTGTAAACAACATTTTCCCTCCCCTCCCATGTGTCCTCACTCTAGTCTGATAAGTTCAACATGAGCTTCTTGAAGCTGTTCCGAGCAGCTCGTCTGATCAAACTGCTCAGACAAGGTTACACCATCCGGATTCTTCTGTGGACCTTCGTCCAGTCCTTTAAAGCTTTGCCCTATGTCTGCCTGCTCATCGCCATGCTCTTCTTCATCTACGCCATCATCGGCATGCAGGTTAGAAAGATGCTTGATGGATCTCTGTGTCTCACTGGAGATGGCATATCGTATACTGTATTTACCAGTTTAATTCAAGTATATTTGTTTCATGATCATATAAAATCCTTAACAGTGGAAGTGCTTATGTCATGCCCTACACAGTTTAAATGTGTTTTTGTTGATATCTGTGTGAATCAGGTGTTTGGGAACATTAAGCTTAATGAGGAGACTCACATTACGCAGCACAACAACTTCAAGACTTTCTCTGGCGCTCTGATGCTGCTGTTCAGGTAGGACACCTTTAGATCTACAGTCCCGCTCTTCTGGTAACTTTGGACTTGAGATTAATGTAAAAACAATAGTGGGAGCTTTCCAATAATCCGATCTGATTTCAACACGTGTTTCAGTTACCCCAGAGTATTTACCATCTTTGTGTCTCAGTTAAATTGAGATCCAGTCGTGATCCAAACTACACCATTTGTTACAAGCTAAATAAAACATTTCCGTAATGTTGTCTGAATAATGTTGCTAGGTTGCCGCAGTTAGACTTTGCTGTCTAAGTTCTCAAGGGGCTACTCAGTGTCAAGAGCTGTTAGATGCTGCAGTGTACCACTTACCTCCTCAACAAATAGCGTCACAGACACTTTGAGATTTTTGCGAAGCAGAGTAGTGGGTCAAATAATGAAATAGCTATATGGACTAAAGTGTTGAGTGTTTATATTAGATTTATTTCTGAAATTGAAGTTGTTCTCTTAAGCCGTGGAGAAAATATGTATATTTTACACAAGATAAGAACTGTGTCCCTTTGGCTCTGGCTTAGAGCTTTGATCAGACCCTAAAAGTCCCTACCCTATGTGAACACACAAAGTTTCTGTCCAAGCGTGACCTGAGCTTGAACCACGGCTACAGTTTTGGGCCCAAGACCAATTAAAATCTGAATTTCTAAAATGATATAGTAATTTTTTTATGTTAAAACATTTATTACAAGATAAGGATTGAAGTGTTTTCTTGCACCACTTTAACTCCTTCTCCTCCTTCTGTTATGTCAATTGTCTGTTGTATGTCTTTGTCCTTGAGTGCACACGGTGGTCCGCAGATGATGATCACCACTCTCTGCTGCACATCACGCACAGTTTTCCCTGCTGTTGAGGCAAAAGCAAACATTGCAAACCAAGTCACCTTGCAGTTCCCCATCTCTCTTTTTCTCATTTTCTGTGCCTCTCTCATGCATGCTCTATCTCTCCTTCCCAGTAATCCACTATATTGCTCAATTGTTCTATCACTTTTTCTCTTTCATGGCCCCCCTCCCTCTTGATTCAATCCAGTGCAACTTCTGCCATTTAGGTATAAGAATATTGTGCTAGTTTAATAAGATTAATTACTTTTAAAAAATGAAAAAACAAACACCAGTTAATTGGCAAGAACCTGAACTGATTCAAGCTCAGGGGAGAAATTACAGGCAAGCCAAGGCCAAACCCTGCAGACCAGGTCAGAGCCAGTCAACTCAGGCAGAGAGCCAAAACCCTACTCTGGCTATCTAAACAACTTTTAAATTAAACATGACAGAATAACTAACTAGATGCATTACATTTGCAGTAAAATGAAAGTGAAAATGCAACTAGACAAAAGATTTAGAATAATGTTTAAAGGCATTAAATGTTCAGCACTACTGTGTACAGAACGTACAGTAAATGTATGTTAGACTACACATCTAGGTCTCACATCTGGATCCTCTGAAAGTTGTCTCTGAAGCGAGTGCTGAGAGACTCAATGCTTCAGTACCACCTTCCAGATGATGGCAGACGTAACTGTGAATAAACTGTGAGCTGGATTGCTCAAGTCCTGTGTTGTTGTGTGTGTGTGTGTGTGTGTGTGTGTGTGTGTGTGTGTGTGTGTGTGTGTGTGTGTGTGTCCCCGTCCAGGAGTGCCACAGGGGAGTCATGGCAGGAGATCATGTTGTCGTGTCTGGGGGGAAAGAAGTGTGAGACGGACCCCTCGCTTTCCCCAGCAGTACCAGAGTCTGAGCAGGGGGGCTGTGGCTCTGACTTTGCCTATTTCTACTTTGTCTCGTTCATCTTCTTCAGCTCCTTCCTGGTAAGACCAGGAAACTGGAGAGTGAATGACTCAGCTAAGTTGCAATGATACTTCTTTTAATGTTTGAACCTGATGTAATAAATTTACTGTCTAGTGTAGGAGGAGCAGCTGTTCACAAATGAATAAATGTCATTGCCCCTCCTTCCTCTCTTGATGTTTTGACCAGATGCTGAACCTGTTTGTGGCTGTGATCATGGATAACTTTGAATATCTGACGAGGGACTCCTCTATCTTGGGTCCTCACCACCTGGATGAGTTTGTCCGGATTTGGGGGGAGTATGACCGAGCCGCCTGGTCAGTGTCTCTGTTTTTATTCTACACCAACATTTCATCAACACTGCAGCTGTACATATACAAATCCTATGGTTTTGTGATGTTAAAGAGGAATTTTTATACTTTTCTGTATATTCTGTCACGTATATGATGTTACAATGTCCAGTGTTCATATTGCACATGACCAAAGTTTCAACACAGGTAAAAGTTATCTCTGTGAGCTTCAGACCATTTTGAAAACTCTATTTCCAACTTTTTTTTTTACTTTCGAGAGAAGCTGATGTCAGCTGTAGATGGATGTCTTCATATGGACATCCGCTCCAGTCATGTTACTGCAAGTGCTTACATTATGTAGACTACACTGCTACATGTAGCCACATGCTAACACATGATAAACATGTAACACTGTTTGCAGATCATTTCTCCCCAACTTCGGATCATGTTCCTGCTTGAAAATGTCTGCTTGTGAAGATTTTGTTTGAGAAGCTTTAACTGAGGATTTTTCGCATTAGAAAGTGCGGTAAAGAGATATGGAAGACCTGGAAATCAGAGCAGACTGGGCTTTTTTTGTGGGAAAATTAAAGAGACAGGCACTAAAACTGAGTGTTTCAGACAATGCAGGCGTTCCAACACAGACAGAATGAGAAAAGTAAAGTGTTTTCTGAATGTAAAAGCATGTAAACATGTTTGAGTAGAAACCAAAAATGCAAGCGTGAACCTGGTAATGAATATAATCGATCCCCTTTAAATTGTGTTCTAAGGTCACGCTGTGAAATATAAACTCTTATTAGTCCTCATCTACTTCAGTTGACAATGTGACAATGTTGGAGGTGAAAAACTGTTTTAGGGTGTCTGTGTCTAGCACATTTAACAGCATCTGAAATAGCAGCAACATACATGAATAACAACAACCATGCCCAAACAATTTTACCAACCTACAGAAAAGTACTCTTTAACGGAGCTGTATGGAACATTCAGTGCAAAAAACACTACTGATTTTTAAGACATAGTTTAGTGATGGCGTCCTGACCAGAGAATGACGTCACTCTCCCTCTGTGTTGTAATCTGAGCTTCTCTTTTTGTTTTCTAGTAGAAAGTCCAACTGTGCATAATAGTGAGAGTCCCTGCATGTGTATCCAACTGGCTAGCTAATTGTCACCACTTTCTGCCTGAGGGAAGGAGCTGATATACGGGGTGAAGAACATGGGTTGGGTTAACACCGTTTGCCCTGTTAGCACTGGTGTTGTTAGCACTGTTAGCTGCTAGCTGCCAGCTCAGCCACTCCAATGTTGCGCAGACAATCCTAACGCAGTCATATACATGTACTGAATGACGCTTACAGCTCCTTTAAAAGACCAATAATAATGACATGTTTTGTTCATGTAAAATATTTATTCACGTGTTACAGATTTTTAAAAAAAGTTTGATTTAATGCTGTTAAAATGTTCTGAAACTGTTCTTAGACGACAAGAACCTCACCGTACACTAAAAGGCTGTAATGACACACAACTAAAACCTTGTATGTTCTTTCTAGTGGTAGGATCCACTATAAGGAGATGTACAAAGTTGTTCGCACTATCTCACCTCCCCTGGGCTTTGGAAAGAACTGCCCGCACAGGGTGGCATGCAAGGTTTGGTTCCCCCGTATCAACAAACCCCCTCTGCCTCTTTCGTGTGGGATCCTTCCTGACCTCCTCCTATTCCTTCTCTCCTTCCCTTCACCAACTGTCACTGCCCCACTTGACCTTTAGGGGTGTGTTACTCAAGTCAAAGAATGACGAAGCTCGAGTCTCAGGGTACTAAGGCACAGGACGTCCCTCATTGAGGATTATAAGTCAACAAATGTCATTTTAAAATGCTTATTTTTTATGCAGTTGTGCAGTGCAATTTGGGGCAATCCTGTCTCTTTCTACCTTTTGGATCTGGTTTAAAGATGTTTTTAGTTCTCTCTCAACACACATGCAACGTAAGTATTTGATATTTGCACCAGATCCAGTGAGGCTGTCATTCCTTTGCTCATCTTGTCCGAGGTTTTCTCCTTTCCCAGATTTCTATGCCCTGATGGCAGCATAGAAAGAATACAGCCAGTTTTATTTCCTCCTACTTTATTCCCTACTCCTGTGCGATGCCTTGTAATAATCCTTTTTCTTGTATCTCCTCCATGCTCGTTCCTCTTCTTTACCCTCCGCCCCCTCCTGCGCTCTTTTCCTCCTCCATCCTTTGGGAATGCATTCCCCAACTCCTCCACTGTTATTTAATTTCTCCTCCAACATCATCCCTCTCCCTTCCTCCCCCTATTTCCTCTCCCTCCCTCTTTTTACCTCTCTCTCACCTCCATCATCATGGCTACCTGGCGCCCCCAGTGGTCGTATCCATTACACTGACATGTATGAGATGTTGACCAACATGTCGCCACCTCTAGGCCTGGGCAAGAAATGCCCCTCCAAAGTGGCATATAAGGTAGACTTACAACTAGAGCCACGGCCTTCGTATTTTAATCAACGAGGACAGGCACATCAATTCTCATTTTATGTGTCACACGTTGGAAAGCAGGCATTTTTTATGTTGTTTATCTGACGCAGTATGGCTTGTTGAAGTTCCAGTGTTTTTCATTGGCAGATGATGAGCGCTACAGTAATGATTTGCCTGTTTTGCTTTGCATCTTGGCAGAAAAATAAGACATCATTATCTGTTTGCTGTTATCTGATGAAAGAGTCTTGGTGGAGTTTATTTCTCTGAGCAGTTGTTGGAGAACATTAATCAGAAAGTTGTCAAACATCTACATGCTTAATTCATCTTTAGTCATTTGTTGAAGTCTGCGTTAAATGTTCTCATTCCTTTCATACCTTCTTCTCTGTTTCTTGCATTTACATGCATGCATGTTCCTCCTGCCTCAGCCCAGTGTTACATCTGTGTGTAATATAAAATGTACTGTGTGCAGTAGGCGATTTGAGTGGGGATGCCGTCCCCTTATTAGCAAAATGACCAAATTGCACACTTCTTGTTAACCTTGCGTCCCCTCTTTCCACCCTTTAGTAGCAGAAAGAATGCAGGGGCAAAAGGGTTGTTTACTTGAATCTGTTACTCTCTTCTGCTTGACTCGCTGATCATTTATGTGACTGAGGTTTGTGCAACAACCTCTGAAATATCAGCAGTCTAACTGTGCTGTGTACTGATAAATCCATGGCGCTGTCCGTGGTACTGAAGCAGCAGACGAATTTGTACTTTGCCGCCCTTCTGTCAGTTTCGTCTTGGATCTATAATATTCTCTAAACTCTTTAGCCTGTTAAAAATTAACAAATCACCTACTGACTGTGTATGTGTGTTGCTTGTGTGAATTTGTGAGCCTGTGAGCATGCTTCATCGTAGATGAGTGCTGTTCTCTTACTGCAGAGTGCTTTCTGTCTCTTTCTATAAAGATAAATAAACTGCACTCACTGTTAGATTTTCTTCTGCAGAAGGACAGGAGAGGCCAAGTAATTTTGTCTGTAATTATTTTTTTTACCTTGTTTTATGGATGGGAATTGACAAGATTGTATTGATACCTTTGGCATTATAGATCTGCCTATTGGTCAGATTCATTATCGATTCCCTTATTGATTCCTGATCAGTTTTCTGTGAGGACAAATGTAGGCCAGCACAGCCTTTCAGCGTCAATGCAACTGTTCAGTTATCTCTGAGTTTGAACCCTCTGTCGATAAAACGAGAGTCTATTTGTATAGCATTTGTTTTCATTTAGTGTTCTAAGTCAGAGAAAACAATTGCTGAGCCTGCCTGCATGACACAGACGTCATTATGACAGGATATTTATCCTTGCTAACAGACATGGTGCTTGGTTGGTAAGCACAGGCTGATACTGTCAGATACTTGGCAACTTGAGATGTTTCAGCATATTGCTGGTGTTTTCACCATTACTTGATATTATCATCTACAGACATTACAGCACCACTGTTGTCATCTTTTTTTCCGTGAAAGTAGTCACACTTTGAACCAATTCTACCTCTCCGCCATGACTCCTTTTTGTTGCAAGATTCCAGCTGCGCATGGAGCATGAGTTGGATGTCATTGTTTTGCACCGTGTAACTGTCTGAAAAACATGCCAGCATCAAGAAAAGGGACTGATAAGCTTGGAGGCATTCAATTCCAATAGAGAATTTGGAGCTGGATCTTCTTTCCCATCCTTACCTCACTTTGCTGAGGTTGCAAAATTGCTATACATCATAACTTCTTAATCTTGACAGTCACTTGTTTTCTCAAAACAAGATCAAATAAATAATAGTATAATTAAAAACTTGCCCTCTCCATCCTTCTGTATCTGTCTTTTGTGCTCTAATTTCAGATTTGAAGGAATTTAAATAGTGCAAACTATGCTATATGGAATCATGATTAAAATGCAAGCTGTTGCCCAGAAAGGTCATGGTTGCTCACCATTTATTTCAAGCTAGTTGCCCTAAAATCACAATGTGATTCTCTAATTAACTCTGTAACATATTAATGGACAAATAGGCCAACTCACTTATCATGTTCCAGCTGAGCGTTTCCACTTTGATCTGAAACGTACTCAAATGCTGTTTATAACAGAGCTACACAGTGACATTCCTGCCTGTGTGTGACCTTGATAATTTAAACGGTCTGTCAGCTAAATTAATTGTCATCTTGGGTTTTGAAAGATAAATACCACAAAACGGTAATTTGTTACTTTAATATGGTGACAATATTGAGTCCTTTTGACCACATTATAAGATGTCCTAAAACATGATGATCCACCACAGCCGCTCTGGGCTCCACTTTTGCATTGTGACATGTTGTATAATTGTCGGTGTGGTGGTTTGTGTCTCACTACGATGCTCTCTCTGCTGCCATCAGAGACTCGTCCTGATGAACATGCCTGTGGACGACGACATGTCCGTTCACTTCACCTCCACCCTCATGGCCCTCATCCGCACTGCCCTGGAGATTAAGATAGCCCGAGGTCAGATTGAGTATCAAAACTTGACAGACACACATGCGCTGTGATGTTTAACTCATTAAATTGCGCTTAATGGGTTTTTTTTCTTCAGGAGGGGAGGATAGAAATCAGATGGATCTGGACCTGCAGAAGGAAATCGGTGTTATTTGGCCTCATCTTTCTCAGAAGACTTTGGACCTGCTGGTTCCCATCCACAAAGGTGACACCAGCCTGCATCTTAAAGAGATGTTTTTTAAGTGGGGTTGTATGAGGTCCTTGATGCCACTCAGCACACCCTCAGTTTGGAGAAGCAGGCAGGAGTATCAACACAGAAGCAAAGTAATATACTGTTTTGGACAGGAGCAGCAAAACAGTTATTTTAAACAATTAAAACAATAAATATCAGTTTAAGTGTATATGTTGTGGATATTTTCACCACTTTATCTTGCCGCCAGAGAGCCCTTTCCAACAAGAACCTAATGCAGTCATCTATGTTTCCTTCAAGGGCCCTGACACACCACGCTGACGGTTGACCGTCAATTAATGTTGTGTCGTTTATTAGCATCTGTTTGTTCAGTTTTTGTGGTGTGTCCAGCATTGTTGGCACTAGTCGCTCCTTGTCAGCTTTTTTTTCAGTCGACTCAGCTTGTTGAATAAGATCACTCTGATTGGCAGTTCAGCTCAGTGGACAAGAAACAGAAAGCTAAAAAAAGGCCAAAGTCAAGAGGGCATGAGATTAAAACAAGCATGTCATAATTGGTAAGATTTTTTTAGGCTTTAAGCTCTTAAGCAGATACTGTTTATTTGGCCTGCTGCCATAGAGAGGTATTTCATCTCACACAGGGGCAGAACGTTGTCGGCTGTAGTCTTTGTGGTGTGTTCAGGTGCAACTTTTTGGCCAACCCACAGGTGATATAAGACAATGTAACAGTTGGCATTTGTTGTCCACCAGGGTCCTTTGACAAAATAACAATAACACAAACAAACTTACCGATCGAAGCGGCGATAGACCAGCAAGTCCCCTGTTCTGCAAGATAAAAGTTCTGCTTTTGTCAAAGGAGTCTGGTGACTTTAAAAAGAGTATAGAGAACAACTCTGTTCTCTTTCAGAAAGAGCTGTCTGACAGCAAGGTAAAGCCGTGAAAATATTCTCAATATATTGTACATGTACACTGATATTGACTTATTTAGGTGGCTTAAATACGTTTTGTTGCTGCCTTGTCCACAGTGATGCATTGCTTTGCTTCTGTGTAAGTAATCCAGTCTGCCTCTCCAAACTGGGGACATGCTGACCACCATCTTCTGTAGGTAATACACCGACTATGGATAGGTTTCTCAAACAATCTCACTTCAAAACTCTAAAGTTTTACAGTACTCTAATCCATATATCAGTGAAAAGAAGAAAATATGTTTTGCTGTCATAGCTAGTTGTAGCAGTAAATGGTAATTTCCATTTAGTTAAATTCATTTGATAATGTAATCCTGAGGGGGTTTATGGTCTGATACAGTGCCATGCGTAGACATTTTTGAGGACAGGTGCTCAAGTAAAAAGAAAAAAAGGTCAACCATCTGCGCAATGCATGCTTTTTAAAGAGTTTTTAAACTTGCGAAGCACGCCCTGTTGAGAGGTTTCTATGTTTCTGTCGACACCAGAAGGGCCCTTGAGGCCTAAGTACAGACAGTACATTTGTATATAGTAATATGCAGCAGAAATCTCTATCTAACCTACATGTATGGCGTCTCAACAGGTAAAATGGACTGCAGTTGTATAGGGCTTTTCTAGTCTTCCAACCACTCAAACTCAAACTCACTTTTTACACTACACGTCACATTCACACATACACAAAAAGGCGAAAAAAGGCAAAAAGGTACAAGGTGCTTCCTGCTAATCAGTAAACAATCATACGCACTTACACTGCGATGGCGCAGCAACGGAAGCAATTTGGGGTTCATTATCAAGCCCAAGTATACTTCGACATGTTGCCTGGAGGAGATGTGGATCAAACTGCTGACCTCCATTCAGAGGACGACCCGCTCTACTTTTGTAAGCCACAATCATATCTGTGCTACATGCACAGAGCAGGGCAACTTGAAGCCTTGCAGAATTAGAACATAGATGCAATTGTCCGCCGCTACAACCTGCTTTTGTTGAGAATCGATTCCTGGGTCCAAATTTTTAAACTCATTTTAAACTTATAAAAAGAAAAAAAAAAAAGGTCTTGCAAAAAGGGCACTTATCTAGTCAGACATCAAAAGGGCAGGTGCTTGAGCACCATCTCGGGTCTCTCTGTGCACATGCCTGGTCTGATGGTTTCTCCATTTCAGCCAGTGACATGACCATTGGGAAGATCTATGCCGCCATGATGATCATGGACTACTACAAGCAGAGCAAAGCCAAGAAGCTCCGACAGCAACTGGAGGAACAGGTACTTTTCTTTCTTACATGTATTATGACTAATTTTGAGTTTACAATACTCTCAAGAAACACCCAGCAGCCACTGATGTGCTGGATTTTATTGCATGAATTTGCTCTTTTTCACCTTCATTTAAAATATTACATTATGGATGATTTATGTTTGATTCAAAATTTAGCTTAAGATTAGTATGTACTATAAATAAGTCATATTTTAATTGAAATGAGTTAAGTTTGTAATGTATGTACAAACTGGAGAGACAGCACGTTCATCCAACATTTAATGTGAATTGTATGTCCAAAGGAGCGTATTTGTTTTAATTTCCCATCTCCCCCGTGTGTTTTTTTTTAATCCCCGCAGAAACATGCTCCGATGTTCCAGCGTATGGATGCCTCCTCTCTGCCTCAAGAAATCCTATGCAATGCCAGATCCCTTTCATTCCTCAGGCACAGTGCCGGATCTGCTCTGTAAATATTCAACTTTGATTTTCCCCACACAGTTATTTATATTGGTTTGTAGTTATTTATTCAAGCAGGAGTACAAAAATCTGGTTTTCTGGAGCTGGAATCTGGTCATTAACAATAATTGATTTAGCGGGTTTGTAATGCAGTTGCCCTGTCTGTGTCTGTTTGTGCTCCTTCAGCACCAGAGGAGGTTTTGTGGCACTCAGCCCCATCTCTCCACAAGAGATGTTCCTGCAGCCGCTGTCCCGCTCTAGGGAGGAGAAGGAGGAAGAGGAGGAGGACGACGATTACAGTTCACCCTACCACCCCTACCTCCACCCACACCACCATCACCATCATTTACACACACTGGTAAACACCTACATCTCCATTTTCATTCTGCCTAATCGCTGTCAGCAGCTGGTGAATCTGCTCGAGCTATCTGAAGGTGAACATAAGGTCAACAAAACCCCTCAGCAGTCAATCCCACAGTAGCCTTGTGGAAGTCTTGTGTTATTTTCTAATTTTACTACTGCAGGAGAATAATAAATTTATATATTTTAAGTGGGAAAATGCATTTTTTAATGAAATAAATGTTGAGTACACAATGTAATGGCCAGGTTTATCACACATTCATTTATTTGTGCCACCATGGTATCAACATGTAGCGCCACATATAGATTTTCTGTTTTTGAAGCCGGACTGCTCAGCATTATTAGATCATTTACAGTGTGAACAGTCAGCTGGTTCCTCTTTTTGACCCAAACTTCTCTCCAAGAAACTTATTGCTGGTGGCTCTGAAGCTTTGCCGATAAGGAGGAGAAACTACACAAGGGACTCTTTGGTGGAAAAAGTTTGTTTTTGATGATAATATAGGGGTGTTTGTTTAACCTTTAAGTGAACACAAGACCTATGAGCAACAGCTGTACTGGGACACAATGTTTATTACTTTTCTTCTTGTTAAACCATGTTAAGCACCTCTATAGAGACCGTGTTTGACTCTTGAGACTTGGAAGGAGAAATATATGAGTAACAAACAGCCCTTTTCTGTGGTTTTTGTGTAGGTGTCAGATGTAGTGGAGTATAACAAAGCGATGCAGCAAACCAGGCAAGATGCAACAGTTATTAAATCACCTCAGCGGACTGCATCGATCAGAGCGTCCTCCATGCCCCGACTGGCTGTTGATCCACAGGTAATAAAGACTGAATATTTATTCAAACCTATACTCAATATGTAACAAATCTTGTGGTAGAAAGTGTTTCATTTTTTTTTTTTTAATAATCCAATTTGTTTGTGGGCTTTTGACTCTACATATTGTGATCTACAGTATGTATGTATTTTTGTATATGAGAGAGTGTGTTTTCTGATTACATGTAAGTCGTTGTTACTTAAGTGATTCCTCCTCTGGTTTTTCGATGTGTTTGTAGCCCGGGATGTCAGCAGACAGTAAGCTGATGAAGCGCTCCTTCTCCACCATCGGAGACCAGTGTGTGAACGGCCTCTGGCAGGAGCAACACTCTCTGGAGAGAGTCAGCCCCGACGACACATACAGGCCTCGTCAAAGGAGCTACAGAGGTCACTGAATACACATTGCATCGCTTTATATGGTCTGATACATAATCATAACAATGTTTAAAAATCACAGAAGTAAAGTAAATGTTCAGTATCTGCATTAAGCTATTGTGCTTAAATTCAACTGCTTAAGAATCATAGTTGACTTTAATATTAAAATCAACACATTTAGCTGCAGTGGCCTAAAGGATTGAGTGAAAAGTCCTCATTGCATACTGAACATTGAATATTATTATTAGCTTTCAATGTAGAACCGGTATGTTAAAAGTCTGACTAAATATATTTGATTTAATTCAAAGTAGTTGAGCACCAGTCTTGAACTGATTTTGTCAGAATATGTTTAAGAAATGTAATTTCTTTAAGTTTAAATTATGTCATTGTACCTGTAATTTATGGAGTTAACGGTATGAATTGGGCCTTTGTATTGGATCATTTAGATGTAGTGGGATATGCTTTACACTGATATGTTAGGATGTATTTCTTTACTTTTTTTCAATATTTGGATTAACTAAAATCTACATGTCTCTTAGGTCCTAGAGTTAACCACAGAGAAACAAGCAGTCATGAGAGAGGGCGATCTAAGGAACGGCGCCACCTGCTTTCTCCCGATGTGTCCCGCTGCAACTCTGAGGAGCGCAGCCGTGAGCCATCGTGTGAAAGGGGACAATCCCGTTCACCGAGCGAAGGACGCACCCACACCTTACAGAGACAGGTAGGAGTACAACAAAGCCAGGCAAGTTCATTTAGATTGTACCATTCAGACACAAGGCAAAGTGCTTTGCAGGAGCGTAGAAATACATAAAATATAATACATTCAGAAAACATTAAAATTGCATTAAAAAACAATTAGTAGATACATTCGGAGAAAAAAGTGCTTAAAGAGATAAACAAGCAAAAGCAGTCTTATGCCAGTTTTTGTGACCATAATTTGTGACCCAAAGTGTGCAGGTTTGTGTTGCTCAATGAAATAAGGGACTGTTTCTTACCTGTGATTGGAGGTGAATCCAGTGGATCACCTGGAAGCAACCAGCAGTACTCAGTTTCTCCTACAGAGGGAAAAATCTGAAAATGAGTCTTATAGACTTTGTGCTTTTGTTGTTTTTAGGGGAACACATCAGGCAGCCCCGCCCACTCAGCCTCTGAGTCCAGTACTCCTCGTAATCGGCGCCAGCTGCCGCAAACACCCTCTCGCCCACGACCATACATCTCCTACTCCCCCCTGGTCTGCCAACCCCACTCCTCTGCCACACCAGCAGCCTCCTCTGAGGGACAGACTGTGCCTCAGGATGGTGCTGGTGGCTCCACGGAGACCTCGTGGAGACCTGACAAGGAGAGCATCCCCTTTACTGCAGGTCAAGGGTCATCTGGAGGTCAGGTCTCAGGACCAAGTCACCCGTCCCCTCACCGTTATATCTCAGAGCCCTACCTCCCATTCCATGAGGATGTCAGCGGTGGAGAGGCAGGCGATGGGCAGGAGACCCTTACTTTTGAGACTGCCATGGCAACCAGCTTGGGACGGGCCAACGCCATAAGCTCTGCCCCTCAGCTCAGACACTCCTGGCAAGTTCCTAACGGGCATTTCCGAAAGCACCTGGGCCAGGCGAGTCCGGCTGGAGCCAGCGAGCTGCTAAGTGATACAGACGAGGATGACCGCTGCTAGAAACCAGAGACGAAGAGGATGCACAGAGCGACTGGGTACCTCAGAGACACTCCACGTGGCGCAACAAGGCTTCAGCTCCTCTGTGGCTCTGAGAGACTTGTATTCTCAGCACCAGTAGCATAACAGGCAGGACTGAACTCCATTGCTAATTATCTGGATACTTGGGTGTCTGTCTGCAACGTGATCTTGTGTGTGTGTTTTAGCTGGAGGGAGCTGTGTGTGCGTGTGTGTGTATTTATGTGTGTGTGTGTGTGCTCTCAATAGAGAAAAGTTGCCAAATCAAGAGAACAGCAGAGACTTGACTGTACTATATCACTGCAGGCAAACCTAAGCATTGCCAAGATTTCCCACACGAGTTAGTGTTTTGATTGTTATTTGAACAAAATACGGTGAGACGTCGACCCAAGAAACTGATCTAAGTGCGTTTTGTGTAGGTGAACATAGAGGTAGCATGTACAAATGTAATACGATGAATGTATTTTAGCTTTTGGTTCTCATGTTCAGGTCATTTGAGAAGGTTGCTGTTGGTCTTAACTGTGTGTGGTTGTAAGGGTAGCAATGAAACCGGGGTTGATTCAGACAGTTTTTGTCAGTGTGCAACTGGCAACCAGCCATTCCACACAGTTCCTGTTTACAAGGAGAGTATCCACGTGGCTCATGGGCATTATACAGTCACTAATCAATAAGTAGTCAATACAGAAAGTCATGTTCTAGGCATTAAAGTAAGAAAACTTCTAGCAATGGTTATTTTTCTGTCCTTATGTGAAAATGATGGCAGTGTACCTTCAACTGGAGTAGCACAGTGCAGGTTTATGTTGTTTTTTGTTGACTCCGTGGCGTGAAAAAGATGCTAAAGGTCTTGAAAAGATTACAGAATCAGAGATGTTTTGTCTCAGGATACTGGACCGTTGAATTTGTAATATATTACCCACTGAAATCTTCTGAGAAAATGGACCCAAATGAAGGTGTGTGAAAATCAGAAGTGTCTCTTGCAGGCCAGTCAGCATAATATCAACATGACACAACCATCACACGGACGGGACCAGTGGAGATTTCACACAGGCCAAGTGTTCTGCGTCTACTCTGTCCATGGACTACAACCATCTGTAGGACAGACAGCCTGCGTGAAGGGAAACGGATGCTCCCTCTTCACATTTCTGTGCTGGAAAACCGCTGTCAAAAAGGTGACTAAAGCCATTTTCTCTCGGTTCGTAGAGCCAGGAACGCAACTCCTTTAGGATATGTTGCCTTTTTTCATGTGATGATGAGAAATTAACATCCTTTTTACATGTGATGCAACACGGATGCTTTTACAAAAGAGGAGTCACAGGCACAGTATGGTTTGTCTGTATGTTAAATGCCACATTGTTTTCGTCACGTTTTTTGGTTGGTAGAAACAAACATTACAGTATTTTCTATGCTCCAGAGTTATAGTATTTCCCACATGCATGATCACGGTGAGGTATCTGAGAGAGATGTGTCTTAGAGTTGCCAGATTGGTCTTATCTGAACTGTATTCATGATATTAAATTGGATTTTTACCAACAGAATAGGCCAAACAGCAGGCAGAGAAACTTCACAGCATCCACTGTCCATATCTCTGAACATTCCAAACATTATGATGCTCCCCCTAAATAAGATGTATATTTATATCATGTGCTGTTGTGTTAACGTAATATGTTGAGTTTGACATGTTTCTGAAATGTGAACACAGGACTTATCTGTACTGAGGATCCAAAGGCCAGAAGGGGTCACCTGCTGGAGTCCCCCACAGGAAGTCCTGGGCTTAAAAAAAAGATGTATTTCAGCAGAGAAAACTCCGTTTGAAGCGTGTCAACTCCAAGGCTGGATTCATTCAGTGCACAGGTTAGGTTAAGGCTTTAGCCTGTAGTTTATAGGGCCGAGGGTTGGGTTAGGCCATGTACAGTGCAGCCTAGGACGTAACATTGATGTCCATCTCTGTACAGAACAACCTATTCTGTGCCTGGGGAAGCTCACCCAAAGAGTTCCCTGTCAAGCCTGGATTTCATAGATAGAGAAGCTTTCTGGTAAATATGTAGTATAAACTGTACAAAATAAATCCATGTTTAATTTATTGCACCATTTATATTTCATTTGAAATATGATGCCTGTCTATGACTTTAACATAAGAAGTGTTTACATATCTGTTTAAAGGACCATTAAAGAGAGATCACTTGTCTTTTCTGTACTGGCTGATATTACTACCGTTAAACTCTCAAGAATTTAACAATGCATAATATTTCACTTTATTAACATTTTAGGGGATTTTTCTGTCTTTATCAGAGATTTGACAGTAAATTGATAGGAAATTAGGGCATCTGCCCTTAAACTCCTAGGTGTCAGCCTACAGTTTATGTTATAGCCGGGGTTAAGCAGAATATTTAGATGAAACAGGTATCCAATATGGATAATGTGCTTTTTAGTACAAGTACGAGTGTCGTGATGAAGGAAAATCCTCTCACTCTCATTTGAAAATGAGCTTATGCTCAATTCTGAGTTTGTTCTGTGAACAGTTTTCTAAAAACTTCTGATCAACTCATATCGATTTCAGGCTAAAAAATAACTTAAGATTAGACCACACCCATTTCCAGGACAACCCAAACCACTTCCAGTTTAAGATCCGCATATTCCAAATACAGATATGGCTACTGATAATTTTGTCGGTTGATTAATACAGATACAGATAACGTGACACTCGCTCATTTCTAGTTTTAACTTACTTAGCTCAGCTGTAGCTAGCCCATATAAGCAAGAAAACAGCCATATCAAAACCATATATTGTTGCCATTTAAAATGCTTTTCAAAACAATTTGCATTGTCATTAGCTACACTTTAGATATGTTTTGCTTACGTTTTTAGGGGTGGTGGAAAATCTAAAAAAGGTAAAAGTTAAATGCAAATAAGTGCAATGGAAGCAGATTCAGCAGATACATCATGATGTACAATCGTGACGTACCGTCATTGGCTGCTGCAAGCTTTCTTCATAGAGCTATTTGTTTTTTTAACGTCTGCCGCAGTAGTTCCTCTACACAGTTAGCATTTAGGAGAACTTTCAGTCTGCATGTGACACCCCAAAGGATATAATGGCCTTTGTAAATTGGATACCAACACATATGCACTGTCTGTAAACATTCTTCTGAATTAGTACACATTAAAAAGGAAAAAACTTAAATGAATGTAATGCATTTTATGATACTGTGATATTTTATGGTTTTGACTGAGCTCACTGACTCCTACAGGGAACGTGTGTTTTTGCATTTCTGTGTGTATGCTCACATATTTCCAAAATAACCAGGTGCAAAGGTGTCACTGTCCTGGAAACAGAGCAGTGATGTAGGTGAGATATCTAGTTTGCTGTTGAGAGATCAGAACGTGAGCCGAGTGTGTTTGTGAGAAGACAGAGATGCCAGTTAGACCCGGCCCTCTGGTCCATGTATACCAGCAGCTGAGATGTTCCTCCAGCACCAGCTCTCTCTCTGCAGTCTGCTGAGAACATGATGCTGAGCTCATCTTTGCTTTCAGTGCTCTGCTGGGTTCAACTTTATTTGTTTATAGTGAAACCAGATGGCTTGTCTCAGGCAGTGAGCACTCCACAGCAGTGTTATCTCCATCCTAAAGCAGAGGATCGTGGGAGGAACAGAGGAAATGAGACACTTGCAGGCGTGAAAGGTAAGCAAAGTAAGAATGAGATAAATGTCTAATGGCTGTGTGTGAGGAAAAATGTTACATTTGTTCCAATGTGACTTCAGTACTTCTAGGGCAGTCTAAAGGCAGTGATACACAAAGGAACATTTTTGGGCAAGACTGACAAGAACCTGTGCTTCGAATGACCAAGTTATTGTGACTGAGAGCATTACTCATCCACTGTAAAAAAAAAAAAAAAAAGGCAATTTCCTGTATTCTGCTGAGTGAATGATTAGTCAGAAATCTCATCTAGGTGTTAAGAACAGGGTTCCCACACATTTTTAGCAATACATTTTCAAAACTTTTTCATAATATTTTACTTCATTAACATAACAAGTAGTTTAATTTTTTTTTATTTAATCAGCAATCTCTACCACCAACAGGCTGCATAGGTCAAAAGACTACCCATTATAACATATCATAATGGTAGATATTTGGGTATTAAAAATTAATTGTAAAAAATGAAATAAAAATTTGTCCTTGATCTTGCTACATCTTTGGACATCTAACTGCATCTTTGGAGTTGAAGGATGAAAAATTATTATTATTATTAATTAAAATTCCACCTGGTTGCTTGGGTATGTTGCTGCTGATGAAATCATGCACTTCCTGCAGTGCATTTTTCCTGCTGAAAGATGGTGTTTTCATAAAACTGGGCTATCTATGTGATAGAGAAACAACAATACTATTAAAACTGGTCCTAAATGACCAGAGAAAACAGGGAAGAGGGCTGTAGTGTGCTGCACATAGACACTGTGTGCTTTTGCCCAAGAGGTAGAAAACCTACAACTACCAGAATGCAATGCTGCTGGGTGATGCATTTATCCCACAGAAAACAATATGGCAACCAACCGTCAAACGGCCTCAAATTTCAGCTAACCGGTAAGCTAAAATATGTTTCTGAAACCATTTCAGACGATAAATAGGCAACGCAGTAACAAAATCTTGGATTATATTTTAGCAGAACTACTTGTTTTTACCGTTTTTTTCTCAGTTTTTCAGTCTCTTTTCTTTTTTTATCACACAGGGAAACTGGCTTCTTGTTCATAAATTCTCCGACTAGAGCCAAACAATTCGTTATTATGTTTATAAAGACATTTTTGTGTAGAAATAGGGAATACAGTAACACAATTTTGCTTTATATTTGATCAGCAATGCCTAGTTTTACCGTTTGGTCTGCATATAAGACAGAGGGATGGCATATGAAAGTGCCGCAGTAGTTAACTGTAGATTGACTGAAGCCCCAGAAACAGCCACAATGATTTTAACTCAGAGGTGAGCAGGGAGATCTATCTCACAGGTTTATCACACTCTATTTGCACATAATACCCACATTGTTGCGATACAATGCTGGTTGAAAAAAGCGATGTATCCTTTTTAATGTCAGTGTATTGTTTACTTCCCACATTTGTAATTTCTGAAGTCAAGAAGCGTTTTAAATTGCAATTAAATGGGTGAAAAAAACTTAAATCCTTCTGTGATTTGTCCATATGAGGTGTAAACCATCCACCAAAACCTTTCCAGATAAATATCCTAGATTTTAGGATTTGACAACATTGAGGGCTTTGCCTTCACCTACATATATATGAACTCTGGCACATTGTTAACCCTTAAAACTTTTTTTAACTATCCAGTTTAAGTAATTAATGGTGATGTTGAAAATATCAGTAGTTGTTAGTAATAAGTATTGAGTAGAGACAAAATACTTAACAACTGCCATCTCTAACAATGTAATGACTATCAATGGAAAATTGTTTAATTCATGTATGTTCAAAATGGTGAAATGTAACTAAGAACGTAATTTAAGTATACGTATAAACAGAATGGCAGATTATTATATTCAGGGCTGTTAGGCCTATTGTTATTTTTTGGGGACAAAAGAAAAAAAAAAGCCTATATATTTAGATTGGGGGCTATTTATAAAACATTTGGGGCCGAAGCTAGGATTCCCAGAGCTAATGATACCAATGTTGCACTTTATTTATGGATAGTCTTGGTAAGTTTCCAAACAGTGCAGTGCAGGATTCTGCAGCGTCAGTCTTGTGAGAAATGTCAGTTAAAATCAGATACCGCATTAATAATCCATCATCTTGTGTTTGCAGTTGTGGATCTATTACAGCTCTTGGACATGCAGTCAGCCAGTCATTACAATATCTCAACTACACAAGATGACCGAGGATGTCGGGCATATCAGATCGGACAATATGCCACACTCTCCCTACCAACAGCTACGATATTTGGCCCTCTGTAAGTATTTTCAACTCGGCTGAAAGCAGGAGCTAATGTCAAAACCTACTGCATCACTTTCAGTTAGTAGATAGGGTTTGGCTGTGTTGTGGTCATGACAAAATTACATCAAAGGTCCCAAAAGGAAGTCATGTCAGACTCACTTGACTCCACACTGAACCAAGCTATGCTTGTGTACTAAAAACTACTACTAAAACTAAAACTACAGTACTATGAGTTTCTTACCTTAGAACTCTTAGCAGCAATAACATTTTATAAAAAGTTTCTATCAGCATATTTTACTAACAAACACAATATTCACTGTCCGTCAATGTATTCCAATTTTAATTCATGTTATTTCTTGAAAATCGAACACAATTTGTAAAATATTATTAATTTACACTCTAGCATTGCTAAATTTGAACTAAAAATCTATATCTTTTCTAACAAAGACTGATTTTTCATTTCCAGAGAGCTGACAAGGTCATACGTGACCGCGGTGAACCTGTTTATCTGGGGCGGTTTTTCTTTCCATCATGTGTAGGTTGAAAGGATTTAGCTGAAGGCTTTGGTGTTTAACTTGACCTTGAGTGTCTACACACACGGGGTGCTAATGCCGTCTGAATGTGTCAGCTTTGTGATACAGTTTACATTCACGTGTGAAGCGGCTCTCTAAGAGGAAAGTCCTCGGTCACTCAGTGACACCACGACCGTGTGTTTAAAATCTGTACCGTCCTGGATTCTCATCTCACAACTGTCCATGTCCAGTAAATGAAATGTGCATATGAACACGTGTATGACTGTGTGTGTGTGTGTGTGTGTGTGTGTGTGTGTGTAAGAGTCGTCTGTATATGTACATTTATTTGTGTATGTGCTAACGTTTACATGACAGTTTTCCAGATGAGCTCAGTGTGCTGATGCGTCTGCGTCTGGGTCAACGGTGGTCACAGGAGACGCCCCTATTGGTCATTTTAGGGCAGGAAGGGGAGGAGCTTTTTCAGCTGAAGGTGGGGCCGAGACTCTTCACTGTCGTCAGTGCCTGGGAACAACACTATGAGTGAGAAAACACAAAAACGCTCACACAACCACAGACAAAGACACAATGATCCAGTATAGATACTAAAGGGGTTCCACCTAAATGTGGAGGCGATGCCTGAGTAGGTATAAAAACTCTGTCATCTCTCTGTTAGTGAATCTCCTAAACTCAGGACACAAGGAGGGTGTGAAATTATGGACTGCGTTGCACAAATTTGTATGTACTCTATGTCTGCATATGTCTAAGCAGCAGGGATTTAAGAGACACTGCCCCAAAAGTAGTGCAACTATAGCAAAATGAAATGCCAAATGAGAGGAAATCCTTGGTTGGCTTTTACTTTAACTTTTTCTGGCGATTGAGTTTACAAATAGCAACCAACAAGCCTGCATACGCTGCCTTTAAGTTACCTTGTAAGGCCAGAAATATAACTAAGTGTATGCTTGATGGCTGCCACATGTCCTCTGTGTCAGTTTGGCATGTCAGCTATGCGCGTCCTCAAAAATAAACGCAACGCACATGCAAGACACAGTATGTATATAAACAAAACAAAACAAGAGAGCGTTGCATGTCTGTTGTTTACATCCCACTCATTGTGTAGTTGCGTACAGCCTGAGTTCTCTCGTGTGCCCTCTAGAGGTCCTCCAGTAACACGCGTTGTGTATAGGCAAGTATATATACAAAACACTCATGCTGGATGCGGGATGTGTACACAAACACTAGGTTGAACAGCAGCAAGTATATCTCCAGCCTGAGATTGAGATTCAACAGAAACTTTTTCAAAATCTGAACCACAAAATCATTGGTCATATTTGTGGTATGTGACAGTAAAATTCTCACAGGTCTGATTGACAGGTTTCCTGCGGCTCCTCTGTGGGATGGCCTGTGGCACAGCCTCTCCCTGTCCGTCTCTCTGTCCAGACTGGAGTTGTATCTGGACTGTTGTCTGAAGGAGAGCACCCCCTGGCGCCTGGGCCTGGGACTGCAGATCAACACTTTAGGCCTGACGCTGCTGGGAGGAGCTTCACGTCTGCATCACACACCCTTTACCGTAAGCCCCAAGCGACCTCGGGCAGCAGCCCCTCGCTCTTCTGGTCTTCATGTCACATTCCTCACCTGGGCCACAGTCCTCCCCTCCTGACCCTGACAAAAACGATGGAGGGAGGAGGGCTCAGTGTGAAGTTCAGTGTCAAATTTTGGCATAATGCAGTCATTAATTGGTTAATTTGTTAAAAATTAAAGGAAAAGTCAGAAATTGGGGTTTCAAACCACTTAAAACTGTTGTAATCACAGGATCCCTGTGAACGATCTCATGATGTCCTCTGTGAAAACTTTGGAAAAAAAACAGATGGTTCTTACTCGTCTCACAGTAACTCTTGAGCCGGCAAATCTGGAGGTCTTTGTGCGCACGGGTGAAGTTGGAGTGGGAATAAGACTAGAATGAAAGGAGGCTGATGAGATGAGCTTCTCAGGAAACTCATTCCTCATCATCAGCCCACAGCAGTGACAGCTGTGTTTCCTATTGTCTCACCTTCACCATCAATCTGCCATCACCACAAAGGACTTACACTGACTGTACAGCAACAGACCTGGTAAACCACACATAAGTGTCTGCTGCAGGGCGAGATTAAGCACTCATAATGTTCAAATAAGCATGACAATTCTGGAGTGGGCCTATTAGCAGATACACTATCTTAAAATAGACTTTTCAGGCTTTCATGCAGTGTTTGTACGTTTTTCTATGAAAAGTAAAGCACCAAAATTCGTGCATATCCCACATAATCATGAGCCAGTAATTCATGTATAACCTGTGTACTTGGGTCGGCTGTGGTGTCATGAGTAAAGGGTGGGACTGAAGGAGAAAATGAACTTTAATGCATTAAGAACCGTCGTCATCATGTTTCTTATCTTAAACCTAACCACAGTAACGTTACTGTAACTTAACCTAGAGTATGTAGCATCATTTATGGGGCACTTGTTCATAGGGTTAGGGTTAGGGTTATCCCATGAATGAGCCTCTTAAACCAACCTCCAAGATGCATTTGTTTATTTTTTTGAATTAAAACCACAGCCTGCAATGGTGGCAAACTGTCAAAAAATAGCTTGTGAAGTTGTGAAGAATACCCAGTTTGTTTTGACTTTCGTTGTTGTTCATTAATTTTGCTTAACTTACATTCAACACAACTTCAAAATGTGATTTTTGCGTTGTGTATAGAGCAGAATATACTGTACGTGGCACTCAGCACTGCAAAAGCAGCGAGCAGAACATTTCCTTCTCATCAGAGGCCATTACAAAAATCTGCCTCAGGCTGCTGAAACCCGCTCAATCTCATCCGGGCCTTAGCCTTCCTAAATTATCTATTTCATCAGTCTCAGAGCTCATTGTTTTGTCACATTTTTTTTTTTTTTTTTTTTTTTGGCACAGGATTTTTTTTTTTATAAAGTTAAATTTTTGTTTTATTGTCTCTTTATTTAAAAAAAAAAAATTCTAGGGGGCCTCCAGAGACCAATTGGTTATATTGCTTTATGTTTAGGGACGGCTCTAGTCTGTTGCTGTTCACACTCTGTTCTAACCTGCTGAGTATTAAGAGGTCGACCCTGAGCTGTCTGGCTCTGTGCTGCCACAGGAAGCTGGAGGGATATATGCTGAGTATATGTGTGTCAATGTGTGTTTATTGGAGACTTTGGGTGTCCGGCTTGGTCTGTTGCTTTCATCATCTCTCCCCTCTGGGCTGTAAACGTGTGGTCAGCCAGCCCCGTGCTGGGCTTAGTCCTCCAGGGAGGGGTGTGTGTGTGTGTGTGTGTTTTTTTTTAGTTCAGCTCCTGAGCTTAAGTGTGTAAGGCAGCTACAGTCAGAGGAGTGCAGAAGTTACCTTTATCAGAAGCCATGCAGGGTGCTGCGGTGGTGCTACTGCTACTGAGCTGCGTAAGTCTGACCGTCTCTATCACTGGTCTCTGTTAAAATGTCGATGATGGATTCAGGTTACATTTTTTAGACTTCCTGACAATTTAGGGTAAAACAGAGAAAACTGTTAGATTTTGAATGTCTAAGTAAATTGTAAACGGCTCTAAAAAGCATGTTTATTTTTTAGAAATGTCATTTATTCAGAGCACTATATAGATCAAGATGATTTGTAACTGTTACAATTTTTGTTTTATTTTTCTCATGCCTTGTGTAAATACGTAATGAATTTATATACATCAACATGTTGGCTTTGAAGTCAAACTTGACTTTCTTATCTTAAACTAGCTATTCTGTAGCTTTTAAGGTGGTTAAAGTGGGTTTTTTTCTGTAAATGGAGGCATTGCTTTTGGCTGTGCAGTTTCTTTGTTAGTTACATTATGTATCACCAGAAGCTCAAATATTTCTGCATCGGTTTAGGGGGTTGTTACATGTGCATGTGAGCAGATGAAAGGCAGTGAAAGATTTTCGCATCAACAAGTAAATCTCATAAAATGCGGTGTAGAAAATGTCACCATGGGCAATTGCAGAAAGACTAATTTAACCTTGAAATCTCTTGGCTCCGTGCCTCTGCACTTAAAGGAGTGATGTACATATTTACAAAGCAGTGGATAAACTTACCTAACAAAGTCAGTGCTAACAGCGTTTTTATTATTTTTATCTTTATTCCAATTCAGGCATGGCCATTTCTATCTATCCATCTATCTATTTTTTAAAAATGTAGTCAGTTAGTTAACTTAGTCATGCTGTACATCTACACTGAGTCACAATCACAGCTGCAGTTGAGCCGTATTTGCTCACATTTCATGTCTCCATTTTTCTATTTTCCACCTTCACTTTCTCTCAATGAAAAGGGCTAAAAGAAATGACAGTACTATGTAATCCAAAGTCAGACCGTTAGGAGAGAGCAAAGAAAACGTATGTGGGACTCCAACTGTGATCATATTATTTAAATAAATTTAATGGTAATCTTAAAAAAGAATACTTAATAAAAATAACTTTGTTTCATATTTTCTGTCACTGTTTCCACACAGCACTAAATGAGACAGATAATCTACTTACCCTGTTGCCTTGTAGCATTTCAGATTAATTTCTACATCTCACTGCATATAAACAAAAACAGCCATTTAGGAGTCAAGGAGCAAAGGAGTCTCTAATGCAGCTGTCAATCATGTCAATCGCTGCTCGTGATCTGCAGTCAAACTGTCAAACTAGGCAACACAAATAAAATGTAAATCAAGATTATGTTACAGTATTGTTTATTTTCTTACCATTTTAGTGCACTGTTCGGTCCTAGGTATGTTGGTCAACCGTTTTCGACATGGTGGCAGGGTCACAAACTTTCACATTTTACAGCTAAACAGTACATTAAAACGTCAACATCTGAGGTGAAAAATAAGCAATGCAGTAACAGAATCTTGATTCATATTTTATCACCGCTGCCCAGTTTGACAGGTCAAAAGCAGTGATGTTTTTGGCATGCCACACTTTATTCTAGACAATCCCATTATAAGCAGCAGGAAGAGGAGGGACATGATTTTTTTCACAAACTATCTCATGTATGTCTTTCAGAATATAGTGACAGTTTCAGCAAATATGACAAAGTTATTTTTGTAAAAGTTGCCAAATGTATCTTTAAAGCTGTATATGTAAAATTTGAATGTCTGACCTCTGCGCCTTCTAGTGGAAGCATCAAAACAGACACTGTAGCAGACAGCAATAAACACTGACTGCTATCATTAAAATAAAATTCACATCACTGAAGCTTTAAAACCAGATTTTGGATTAAACTCTTGAAAGCTGGTTTTGTTTTGTCTCCTGTGTGTCTGTGGTGTGTTCAGGGCACCGTCCAGCAGATGATCTTTGTCCTGGGAGATCCTACAGCAGCAGAGCAGCACTGTCAAGATCACAGCAGCACCTGCCCGGCTCTGACAGACACACAGGTACAAAAAACACACCACTGTCTGCTACCAAACACTGCTACGAAACTTTTGGATTTTACTCGCAAGGTTTACATTCTAATAACGTCTCTTTTGTTTCTTTTTTTCTGATATTATAAACTCTACAGCCAGGCACAATGCTCCATCAAGCATAGTATTTGCTAATCCAAAAACATGTCCTTTTTTTTTTTGCTTTTTATGTGCAATATTTATCACTGAATCTTGATAAAGCCCTGGCACACCCACACAGGTGTTACATTCATATGGGCTGATGAGACTTCTGGGGCCAGTTTCTAGATATTTTACATTGGTCTGTAGTGTTTGGCCCATGGGTCAACTGATTGACTGTTTTTCAGGGCCGATGCTGATTTTTAGTAGTTAATGAGACCGATAGCCAAACGTTTGGAACCGATATGCATTTACAATAAAAATTAAAATATTTCCGTCAATATTTAGAATTTGGAATATAATAAACTTTAACATAAAACTTTGTTTAAAAGCCTTTAATAAATGTTTAATCAAAACTGAAATGTTTAACATCATATCCAGCAGGTTCCTAGCAAACTTTTAATTTTAATCAAATAAAGTTAACATTTTGATAAAATATGAATAAATAAAAATAGCTCCCCGAGGTTTTACAAAGTAAAAGTTCCACCCACGCTTACACTTTCCATGGCGCTTTGTAATTAATTAATTTTACCGGGGATCATTAAAATAAAATGCTGATACAGATAATATGCAAAATGCTAAACATTGGCCCCAGTGGTCTGTCGACTCGTAGTTAGGCCAGTCTTTATTTACTTTTACTCTAATGCCTGATAGACAGTTTCACAAAAATAAAGGCGGAGGGGGGACTTAAAGGTACAGTTCACCACAAAATCAAACTGTATTAGTGTAGTTTATCATTTGATATTGTTTTGGTGTGAGCTGCAGAGTGTTGGACGTATTAGCCGTAGAGATGTCTGCCTGCTCTCGAATATTATTGGCACTCAGCTTGTGATTGCTCAAAGTGACCAAAAAAAAAAGAAAAAAAAGATCTGAAAAACTCAACAGCAATGTCTCTTCCTAGAAATCATGGTTACGCAAGATAATCCACAAGCCTTGTTGTAAGCATATTTTAATGTAAAAACTTTTTTTTCTACAAAACTACATCCGCCAACCATGTAACTGTGCAGAAGGAAGCGTGCGTCTAGTCATGGAAGAGACACAGATATATGGAAAAGATGAACTGATTTAAGACACTGTCAAAATCTATCTTTGAGAAATTAGTCAACAGGAAAAAGTTATGCCAGCTATGCTTGGGGTTATGGGATGTCACCAAACTTTATGCAAGAAAAAGCTAATCGGTAGTTTAAGGAGATATTAGTTAATCTCAGTTTGTACACGCCCATACAGTCTTATTAAAGGAGGTCTGATTAGGCAAAATAATTGAAAGCACCCTTGCTGGTGAACTGAGAGTGTAGGACCTTAAATAATCTCTCTCAGCTGCACTCCATAATAGCCATCATCCAATGGTTGCAGTTCCAAAAAAGTGAGTTTGTTCTACCTGAGATGGTAGCGGTGCGGTTTATTTATTGATGGCATGTTAATGTGAATTTGTGATCCTTCAGAGTATTCATCCACAGTACTGCATCTGTGGGTGCACCACTCCTGTCTGTCTGTGGAAGCCACACCGGGAGTGTTTGTCTCAGAGAGGTTTAACATCCTAAAAATTTGATTTGCTTTGGACACTAACTGCATGTTTTACTTGTATGTGATCCCAATCATATCCTTTGGGCATTAATAATATAACATAACATCAGTGCAGTTGTTGGTTACAATTTCCTGCTCTCAGGTCTTTGTCCCTCTCACAAAAGCTTGAAAATGAAGACTCAAAGAGGAGTTTTGGGGACACAGGGTGATATTTTTCCCTATGTACATTTTTCCTAGGCGGTTGTAGCTATAGATGAGGCAACCAATCAGCCTGAGATTGAGGTATCATCCAGAGCAGAAAATCCCCTGTACGGCACGACTCTACAGACTGCTCCCACTGAGCTGACACCCAGACTGGATCCGGTGGACAACAGGTCCCCTGTGAAGTCCCACCCTGATCCAGAGGAGACTAAAGCTGTAGTCATCAGCCTCACTGACACAGACACTCTGACTGAAGGCTCGACCGACGGAGAAAAAGAAAAACCAACAGCTGCGAGTGAGGAGGTAAAACAAGGAGGAGATACTGAACCACAGCTTCCCTCTCTGACTGAAAAAGGGCAGCTTTCTAATGTGACCTCTGATGTATTAGGGACAATGAAGGAACCATGGAGCACAGAGGGGAGTATCATATCCAGTACTCCCTCTGTCCACGCACTGCAAACTGCTCAGTACCCAATACAAGTTCATCAGCTGATCATTGTAGCAAAGGAGGACTCAACAACAAGTGACACACCTGTCCTGAAAAGTGTTGCAACAGCCATTTCAAGCCTTGACGTTCAACCTGAGATCCCCACAGCTCCAGGTGTCTCATCAGGAGATCCAGAAACAGAGACATCTTTCTCTACTGGGCCACAGTTTGCTACGACATCCACTCTTATCTCGGGGCCCATCACAGAACCAGGGCTTGTCACTTCCAGCACGAACCCTTCAACTGCAGGAGGAGTGAGCGAGGCAAGACAGGAGGCATCATCACTAGTCATTATACCTCCAGTTTCAGGAGACCCCACAGCAAAACTCTTAAGACAGAGAGAAGACAATGTAACTGAGGACTCTGATGTACCAGAAAGAGATCAAGCCCCAAACCTGACTGTTTTAACCACCACTCTACAAAGCCGAGAAGCACTAGGCGCCAGGAATATAGAGGCTGAGACAGGTAATGTTTCAGTCAGTGAGATAAAAGAAAAAGAGGAAACGGAGGACAGGGAGGACAGACTGCAAACTGTTTCGCCCAGAGCAGAAACATCACCACAACAACCACTTCCAGGTGGAGAGCAGGCAAGTGGGACAGAGACAGATGGAGATGAGATAGATTTAGAGGAGGAGGAGGAGGAAGTGCACACACATGCAGAGATAGAAACAGAGAGTTATGATGATGACGCTGACATTTCTGAGGATTATAATCATTCCTCAATTGATCGGATCTCCCAGTTCAGCACTGTAGACTCCTTTATCCAATCAGAGACTGAATCCAGACGTCACAGGGCAGGATCAAGACCTGGGATGAGGGTAAGACACCGTTTACCTGTGTAAAGCTTCATAATCAATAATCAAAGCTGGATTTCACATTAAAAGTCATTTTTGTCACTTTAGGTCTGGGTATACTTTAAATGTCAGGATTATTCGCAGTGACACTGAGGACAGAGTGTTAATGATGTTATAAATGCATAAACAAACCATATAGGAAATTTTAATCACATTTGTGTGATATTCTCATCTCGTTTTCTGTCATGACCTTGGATGAAATTGAGTTTGCGCTGAGCTGATTTGATGACTTAGATGGCAACATATATCTGTGTCAATTCTAGCACCTAGAGAGCCATGCAAGTGTATGTGTGAGTTTGTGTGTGTGTGAGTTTGTGTAAGAAGGGAGGGGTTATTCTCTTCAGTGAAAGCCGTTGTCACCCTCTCCTGGCCAAACTGTGGTACTGTAGCTCATCTGATCTCTCAGACCAAAGATTGTTTTGACACCTTAAGTTAACAAACTCTTCTAGCCCATACACTTTCCCTTTATCACAAAAAACAAACAGTAACATAATCATAGACACTATAGCCCCTGAGTATTTGCATTTGTGCTCTAATTTTACTGTCTTCTGTCTTGGGGATAAGTTAAAGTTTAGTCATTAATCAGTAAGTCCTAGTGGGTTGTTTTTGTAGTTGGGTTACAGTTATTTTTTGTTACTGATGTAAATCCAGATCTAACTGCAGCACCTCACTCTTTCTTCAGGGATTGCAGGGTCCACCTGGGCTAACAGGACCACCAGGGCCTAAAGGAGACAAAGTATGTATTAAACTAAACTTGAATCAAGACATCTTTTTTCGCATCAACGTCGAATCGAAAGACTCAAATTGAATTCCTCATAGTGATAATAAGATAGTGTCCAACTATGCAGCCCTAGTATACAGCTAGAAACTGCTTTAAGCATGGTCTGAGTCACGTCATTGCTTTGGTTCATAGACTCTTGTCAGCCAAGCAGTAGTTTAGAAGCCTACTTGTACTTGTACTACAATTTGAATTCAAATAAATATATATTCTCATAAAATCTACTAAAACACCTAAACACCATGTTTTTAGGTTGTGTAGAAATTAGTGAACAGCAGAGCAATTGTAGCTTAGAGACATTGTACATAAAGATGGAAAACTTCCACACAAGTGAAGCCAAAACATCCCTAAACTGAAGTTTAGGTCCAAAACTCCACGCTTTATAATAAAATTGAATTAAGGTGGTACAAACTAAAATCTTAAAGTACATGTCAAATCATTTTTGTCAAATGTTTTTTGTAATTTTAGGTAGTTCTTCACATGCTTATGTATGTTTAAGTTTTAATTTTACTTAAAAGTTTGTTTTTAATTATTAAATATAACTTTAAATTGCGTTTCTGCCTCATCTATATCAAGTAAATAGAAATATATTAGCCCTGATAAAACTGTTGCATGGCCTACATCTCTAAAACCAAACTAACTCTGGGACTGGTTTTTACAAAAATGATTTGTGATAGTTTGTTTCATTTGTTGATTTATGTTAGATGTGAAGTGGCCTCTTCACTTCAGACAATCAACAAAACCTTTACCCAAATTAAGCCTCAGATTGAGTGGCTTTTGTCTGCCATGTGAGGTGATTTCTGCAGAGAGAGCAAATTGGTTTAGACCACATCAGTTTAATCTTGTGAGGAAACCACAATCAGATTAAATCCATTTCCAGATTACACATTTTAAACAATTAATCTTTGCCATGCTGAAGCTAAATGACATGGCAACAACCGCAGGGGTTTGGTAGGCAGTTCATATTGCAGGGCTGTTTTTTGTCACCTTTATTTTGAGTTCCTCAAAAAATGAATTGTAGCAGCCTTGAGTGATAAATTTAGATTTTTATCTATGCTGGTGTTGATCAAAATGTCAACAGTGTAATCAAGACTCTTCCTTTATTCCACATCAAAAATAATTATATTTTCTGTCCTCCAGGGTTATCAAGGCGTTATGGGCAGGACCGGGCGGACAGGATACAGAGGCCCCGTTGGTCCTCCTGGAATGCCTGCCATTGTTGTATATAAAACCTCTGAAGAAGAGTGGGAGGCTTTCAAGGTAAACCGCTGTTGTAGCTCTGACCCAGTAACAAGTCGTTTCATGGTGGTGCTACACACTTGAAGTTATGCTCTAAGTACAAATATGGAGATATACATACAGAAATGCGCAATATTACGGCAGTATACTAAACACATACATTACATGGAAAAAAAGTAGTTTAGTTTAATGCTGAAACAGCAGAGACTGTCAGTTTTACTGATTTTCACATAAATATTGTGAGTCTTTGTGTATTGAGCCTTCACAAAATAGCAGTTTTGTAGTATGAGTACTATTACACTGTCTTGTAAATATTAGTCACATTGTGACACATGTATTCATATTAATGTTTTGCATGTTGGACTATTGTGACCTCTATATATTTTATGGTAAAAGATTTAATATACCACAAACTAGATGAAGGTGCTTCATTAGTAAAACTTCAACTTTGCCAGTTTAGATACATATTTAGCGTCTTTTTCTTCTTTTTTTTTTTTGCATTATTATATTTCTCATGCTTGGGCTATTGCCCTGAAAGTTTGTTTTATTCAATGCACTTCTGTTTGAGGATTATTTGTGAGATAAATAGGTTTGCTCTGTTAAAGGAATACTTTCTTTCTCATTATTTCGCAGAAAAAGAAGTTCTATAAAAAGCTGATTTCTTCCTGGCCGGTAGGTGTTTTTCTTTCACTGATACAACTCAGTCAACATCCTGTACACCTGCTCAGAACTCCATCAACACACTTTATTATTACTTTATGACTGCGTTTCTTTAATTTTCAGAAACTTAAAGGGCCTCCAGGGCCACCTGGACCTCCTGGAGATGATGGACCACTTGTAAGTCAACAAAAGCTATATCTATTTACACTTTATCATACCATAAGAATACAAAACATTGAGAGATTGTAAGAGGACTCCTGTGGCTAAATTTGTATTCCAGGGGCCACCTGGAATTACTGGGAAGCAAGGACAAAAAGGAGTTCAGGGGAAAATCGTAGGTATCTCCACTTTATTTACATCTTAGGCGAGTATACAATGAGGCTTTGCTACCTCATCACATCAACACGCACCACCTCCTCAAGGATTTTATTATTTACACCTCTTCAAGTGTCAGTCATTTAGAAAGACAATGTTACGCTTCATGCACCGTACATTACTTAGTTTCTGCTCTCCTTGCCACAAAAAAGCCACTATTATTATGAGAAATCAGCACAAAGAAACAACTTGGCTGACAGAAAACGGGAAAAAAGTCATTAATGACAAAAAATAAGAGAATATGGTATGTGCAAATTTAAAATTTTCATTTTCTTCTTGCTTTTGTACTGCGCTCCAGATGGCTTTTGCCTTCTTAGTTTCATGTTCACCGCATACACTCCACTGCACTATTTCCCTTATGTTTGATTGGTTATAAGTTGATGGGGTGTATTAATGTGATTGTTATGGTGTATTAAATAATTGTTGTGATGACTTATACTGTAAGGTGGTGGCTAGGATGTTCAGGGCTGTTGTCACTGTATTATTGTAATGAAATTGTCATTCAGGATACTTGCTGGAAAACCTGGATGTATTAGTTGTGAATTTTGTGAATTCTAAGTTATTTTTTCTGCAATCAAAGTTCTCATGAGACCGGGCAAACTGCGTTACATCTCGTGTTTTTCAGGGCAATCCTGGACCACAGGGTTTGCCAGGACCCCAGGGCCGACCTGGAGGAGATGGGACCCCAGGAGAGGACAGTGATCCAGGCCCTCCAGGCCCACCTGGAGAACAGGTAAATCTGCATAGAAACATGTAAACGATGTGTGTTTTTTCATCATTGTAATGCTATCAAGTAGGCCTTTAATATGTTGTTAAATTCCTTTTCACCCATATTGTACATCCAAGTGTAATCCGGTTTTAGCTTGATAAATTCACTTTGTGTTTCGCTCCATAGGGTCCCGAAGGCTACAGAGGAGAGCAGGGCAGCAAAGGGGAGCTGGGTGAGTGGGTAAGAGTGGCCTGGACTTCTAATGTTATGGGGACAGAAATTTTGGAGGCCTTAATATCTATCTATCTATCTATCTATGTATCTGTCTGTCTATCTATGTATCTGTCTGTCTTTCTATGTATCTGTCTGTCTTTCTATCTCTCTTCTCTGCATCTAAATGTCTCAGCTTTTTTGCAGAAGTGCTTTGTATTCTTTTGAAAAGTCACTATATTGCTGGACCAAAGCATTGCATTTGTAGTTATTTTTCTCTGTTTTCAGGGTTATCATGGGGAGGCTGGGTTGCAGGGAAATAGAGGACAAAAAGGAGACAAGGTCAGAATCAGAATTCACCACACACAAACACATATCCTTCAGGAGCAGAGGGGGTACTGTGTGTTATTTTGATTTTCCTGTCTTTGCTTTAACCAGGGGAATAAAGGAGTCAGAGGCATTAATGGTGTTCCTGGCTACATTGTAAGTATGGGTGACTTCATGATTTATATGGAAAATGGACTTGCAGTTGTATAGCACCTTTCTTCTGACCATTAATTCCACCACTCATTCATAAACTGGTTGCTGGGGCTGCTGTACAATGTGCCACCCACTCATCAGTTAAACACATGCACACTCACTCACATTTGGGGGCAAGTTGGGGTTCATTATCTTGTCCAAGGATAGTTTTACATGCTGACAGGAGGAGCTGGATATCACATGGCTGATCTTCCAATTAATGCCAGAAGCTGACAGCCCTTTTCATGGCCCCATCGTTATAATGTCACTATAAAGGACAATTCAAATAAACATTTACATTTTTCTGTGCTGAAAACAATTACTTTATGCTGTAAATTTGTATTTTGAAACATCTGGACTGTCGCATGTTTATAGGGAATGCCAGGAGCCAGGGGTCCTACTGGTTTTCCAGGACCATCCGGACCTCCGGTCAGTTTCAGACAGCTCACTGGGTGACAATTATCCATATAAATGACAACTATCTATATAAATAACAATCACCTAGATTATCACACTCAAAGTCCCTGATGTCGTCAATAACTGATATTCTCTCTCAATACACTGCTGTTTTTTTTCAGGGAGAGATTGGAGCTCAAGGCTTTAGTGGACCACCAGGTCCACCTGTAAGTTTTCTAATACAATTTTAGTATCATATTGTCTACAGAAAATGGACAAAATAATTATGCTGGTGCATATGTTTATGTATCTGTCCTCTGCTTAGGGCAAAATGGGCCCCAGAGGAGTAAAAGGTGTCTTAGGAGTTAAAGGACCTCCGGTAAGTAAAGATCTAGTTGATGAAGTTGTAATCCAAACTGACTAATAAACAGATGTTTGTGAAACAATATTTTATGCTATCAGGGTCATCAAGGTGTACTAGGCGCAAGAGGAGCAGCTGGACCTCAGGTGACGAGACACTTACAGATGTACTCTTTCTTACAGAGACCAGATAATGGTAAGCTAAGGACATTTACTTACCTTAATAAAAGCCTATTGTTTACATATATATTTGTATTTCTTAAGGGAGACCCTGGTGTTAATGGAGTGGTTGGGTTACCTGGTGTCCGTGGCCCTCAGGTAAAGCGAAACCTTTAAAAGTGTTTTATTACATGTAGAATAAAGAGTCTAACAGCCCAGTGTAATAATAATAATAACTTTATACAACAATGAAAGCCAACCAGTCCTATTGAACATAAACAAGGAGAAACTAGGGTAGAGTTAGGATAGAATTAAAACCAGAGGACAAATAATGCAAAATCTGTAATGTCAATATGATATAATACAAAGAAATAAACCAAAAGTAGTATGCAAAGTATTGTGAGCTGGTTTGCATAGGGGCAAGGAGAGGAATATTACTCCACCCCTCCTTCAACTGTGACCATCAATAATGTGCTTTACTTTCTTGCAAGTTTTTGTTTTGACAAAGTAGTGATGGTCAGTTTGTGAAAAGTTCTCCACATATAGGACTCATACTTTTCAGTTTTATCAATATAAGTAAAAAGATTATGATTTTTTTTTCTCACAGGGAAGCCCAGGACCAGATGGACCTCCAGGTCCTAAAGGAGACCCTGTGAGTATACAGGGAAAACAAAAATTGTAAAGGCAGCAGTAGATTGCAGTCATCGTTTAACTCTATCATTGATGGTCTGTTTCATCAGGGTGATCCAGGAGATGAAGGGGACATAGGGGAACCTGGACCGCCTGGACTTAATGTAAGACAACAGGGCAAAACCCTCTGCACGAGCTGCATTAAGAGAAAATATGAACTCAAATGTTCTGTCATGTGTTTGTCATGTTGGAGCTTTTTATGCGTCCAAACCAGCAAAAGCCACAGACAGAGACATTATGTTTTCAGGTTGTTCGTACTGTACTGTACTGTACATATGTCCATCCCATTTTCATAAATGTCATATCTTAAGAACCCCATGGGGGAATTTCTTTTATTTGACACAGATGTCTACTTGGAATCAACAATGAACTGATTTACCAATTTTAGTGATCAAAGGTCACTGTGACTTCACAAAACATGTTTTTTGGCCATAACTCAGGAATTCAGTAAGATGATTAAGTGATGACATTTTATATCCAAAGGGTCAAAGGTCAACTTCACTGACATTCTGCAAACACACTTCTTTAGCCATAATTCAACATCACAACTCATTATCACAACTTTGGTGTTGATTTTAAAACTTTGCTGATCGTATAGATCTTCTGAGCCAACAGGTTGAAGATGTGTATGAAGAATCAAATTTTTACAATTTGAAGCATCTTTGCACCAACATCAATATTTGAAGCATTGTCTGCTGTCATGGCTACATATGAGTCCTGACAGACATGGATATAAACTGTAATTGCATTGTTTTTTGCGGTTTGCAGAGGCGGTAATTCTAGTTGCCTTCTCATTTCAGGGAGCCAATGGGAATCCAGGAAAGCCTGGACCCTCAGGTGATCCAGTAAGATTACTTAAAGCAATTTCAATATTGACTGCAGCTAAAATGTTTACATCAATTATCCGTTATACAGTAACAGTTGATTGAGCTAAATGTGTAAGTGTGTGTGTGTGTGTGTGTGTGTCTGTGTGTCTGTGTGCACTTGTCTCTACCAGGGCCCTAAAACCAAGCAAGGCGAGAGGGGTGATCCAGGGTTTAAAGGAGACGTGGTGAGTTTAATCTTTTCGGTCTTTTTTCAGTTGATAATTGATCAGTTTATTTACTTGTGAATTGATTCACCATCTTGTGTTTGTGTACAGGGACCTCCAGGGCCTCCAGGTAAACAAGGATTAAAGGGGCGACGAGGCCCTTCAGGACTTGAGGGACTTGGAGGACCAACAGGGCCATCAGGACCTCCTGGACCCAGTGTGAGTGAAAATAAGCTTAATGAAAAGACATGTTTACTGCCGATACTAATGCAAATGTAATAATCAGCTTTTGTTTTGCGCCCGCATTTGTTGCTGTAGGGTTTAGATGGCATCATGGGGGAGCAAGGGAAGCAGGGAAAAGATGGATCAAAGGTGGGTTTCAAGACAGCTGAATAGAATAATGTTTGTAAACGTGTACATGTGTTGAATACATGAATGTACATGTTTTTGGGGTTTTTTTATAGGGAGATCGAGGGCAAAATGGTATTAAAGGAGTTCCTGGGCCTCGAGGTGACAAGGTACTTCCTAGCTCCCTACTTTGCCCCCCCTTACTCAGACCACAGCCCTCACTGAACACGGCCTTCATTTTAATCTCAGCTACACTTTTGTAAAGTTTGATGACTTTGTTTTGCACGGTTGTGATGTTATCTTGTTTAAAAAAAAAAAAGCAGACAGACACCTAGAAAAAACTGTAAACATCTGGTAAAACCCTCAAAACCACTTCTGTAGTAGTTCCCGCCACAATAGGACCACCTGGACATAAGACTTGATCACACACGCACGCACAAACATAGACTCACAACATGAAAACAATAGCAGCTGTTGCTACATTGTTGCAACTGGCAAAAAATACATCCTGTTTCATGTGCTGAAGCTATGCTAGTGTGGATTTTACTTTATGATCGATTTTGATCATTTTTCCTGTTAAAGGGTCGAGAAGGTCGAGCAGGATTTTCTGGAGTGCCAGGTCCAATTGTGAGTATGAGTCAGTAGAGATTAAGTTTATTGTAGATGCTGATCAGTATGCTTCATGTTAATGGTGTGGCTGTGTTTTCTGCTTGCAGGGAGAGATGGGAAAATCTGGACAGAGAGGACGTGAAGGAGAGCCTGGTATTAAGGTTCCTATGTGGCTACACTTCTTACTCTGTCCTTATGTGACTACAGTGTCAAATTTATTTCAAACGCTAGTTTCCCATTTGTAAGTCAATTTCTATTTTTAATGGTTTCCCTCAACTGCTAAAGTAGATGTTTCCGAGGACCATGTTGTTTTTATATGTGTGAATTTTTTGTGTAGGGAATGCCTGGATTCATTGGAGTGACTGGACCGAAAGGCCTAAAGGTATAAGAAAGACCCAAATATTTGTTATTGAATGTGATGGAAACCTTTTATTCCGGTGTAGGTGAACAGAAATTTGGAATTTAATGAGCCATATTAATATTATCTGTGTGCCATCTTAGGGATTTCAAGGTCATTCAGGTAACAGGGGACAGGATGGACCTCCTGGAGTCCTGGTAAGATCGACAAACAGTATGTCGACTTATGATCTTATTTCCAACTTCAAACAATCACAGATCACCTCATGGAGATCATCTGCGTGTTTATTTTAACGTAGCCCGGTCTCTAAATGAGAAAGGCCTCTTTAGTATGTTGCGATTTGTCCAAATCCATGAATAAAGTGTCCAAATGCTTTTAGAATAAGATTTGTTTCATAAAGATATACAATACAAACTGAATAAAAACTGTTGGTGAATACACCAAACTTAGAAAGTTTCAATTTAATGTTCTCTTTTTTTCTTTTTTTGAGCTAAACATTCATTTTTCTCAGAAATTACTCTTCAGTAGGACTGATATTAAAGGGTTGACCAGGTTAAGGATGGTGTTAAACAAGTTTGATCTTTCTATCAGGGACCAATTGGTGCAAATGGAATCAATGGGGACACTGGAACGCAAGGACCAAAAGTGAGTTTACTTTACTAACGTAAAAACACTGGATGAGTTGACTTGCTTGCCTCACAGTGTCACAAATGTATAACTGATACTCTACTAAAGTGACTTCAGTCAAATCACTTCTTAAAACCCATTTTTTAGATTTGCTTTTATGTGACGCCATCTTTTTATTTTGTCCTTTTTTTGTTTCTTTTATTTTTTTATCTATTTAATGCTTATTTTAGTGCTTGTTAATTGTATTTTGTCTCTTTTTGTGTCTCTTTCTGCAATTTTGTGTTTTTCACTGCTGACTGTCTTGACCACGTCTCCCTTTAAAAGAGGTTCTTAATCTCAGTGGGACCTACCTGGTTAAATAAAGGTTAAATAAATAAATACATAAAAAATAAAATGTTACCTTTTTAATTTATGTTTTATCTCTTTGATTTCCTTTTACTTGCGGTTTTATTGCTTTTATTGTTTCTATTGTTATTTTTGGTCTATTTCTTTGTATTATTGTATACTGACATTAAGCATCCTGCATCCTGCATTATTTGTCCACAGCTTATAATGTTTTTCTGCTCTACCCTAGTTTCTTCTTGCGTGTGTTCAAAGCACTTTGCGCACTCTTTTTTTAAAGGTGCTTTACAAATATAGTTATTATTAAGTTATTATTTCATATTTTGCACAGGGATTACCTGGGAAGACAGGAGCCCCTGGCTTTCAAGGACCCGTAGGGAAGAGTGTGAGTGTTATTCACTTTTGTTTCCTGGAATGAAATGGGATTTTTCTGAGTATGTGGTGGTGAATGAATACGTTAAATTAAAATAACCAAACATTTGTGTCAATCAAAAGGGAGAAGCTGGCAGCAGGGGGGTGAAGGGGACACCAGGAAAACCCGGACAGAGAGTGAGATATGGCATCGCCATCTTTTACTTTTGGAAGTTACAGTGTAAACACTTGGAGTAATTTTGCTCTGAATATTTGGTAGTGCCACAACATGATACTTTGAATGCACGTTGAGATTAAAGGACTGTTGTTTTTCTTTAGGGGGTTAAAGGTAAAGAAGGCCCAAGAGGACTTCCAGGAGTTGAAGGCTTAAAGGTATTTGTTAATTCAAAGTTTGTATATGCTTTTATTATATGCAGAATATTGGTCTGTCATGTTGGACAAATGTGTTCACATGGTTACTCACTCATTACATTTTGTAATGTCACGTGTTTTCTTCACCTTGTTATATTTGTTGTGAAGGGTAAGAGAGGTGAGGAGGGAGCAAGGGGGAAACAAGGCCGCACAGTAAGTAAATTATTTCCTGTTGTTGTTTTCATTGTAACAGTTTGTATAGAATCTGTGCTACTTTATGTCATTGTGTAAATGTTATTGAGTGCAAGTCTGCTCTTTTTTTCTGTGTTTAGGGGGAGATGGGCATGTCCGGACCACAGGGATACAGAGGACCTGATGTAAGATGATGTCATTTGTTCTTTGCATCCAGTCCTTTACTTCCTCATTCTCGTCAACTTCTTTTTATTATTGAAATATCAAAAGGCTCATGAGGCTTCTAATGATAAAAAAGCATTTGATTTTTATACAAGTTGTGTGTACAGTGTATGATAGTGTTTCTCCTCTGAACCTGTCTTACAGATGTGCTCTAAATTTTATACAATTTGAATTCTCATAATGGAAAACATAGATGTGGTTCCCTTTCGGGCATTTTTGCATTTTGTTTGATTCAAAAAAGTCAAGAGATTAGATTAATGCAGTGCTGGGTTTAAAATGAGAATGAAAAGTCTAGCAGTCAACACAAACAAGCTTTTCAAGGTGCCCTCTGTCATGGTGCAGCCTCTGTGTCTTTTGCTTTCAGTTAGTTTTTGCACACGGTCACACATGAGCGTGTTTGTAAGGCCGGTTGAAACATTGCAGATGATACACAAAAAAACCTGACTGAATACATGTTTCTTTCCTCCAGGGTATCCAGGGGAACATTGGACCCTGGGGTGAAGGTGGGCCCCGTGGTCTTTCAGGTGACAAAGGGCCACAAGGTCCAGTTGGCCCGGTTGGAGTTACAGGTTACCCAGTAAGTTTATTTGTATGCTTTTGTTGTCATAGGAGTGTCAAGAAGATAAAAATAGTACAATAACATAAAAAGAAAAATTAAAGAAAAATCCGTCTTTACATGGAGGTTTTGGGTGCACCTTTAATAACCTGTCATGCCATTGAGGGAGGGTTTGGGACAGAGGCCTGAGCCAAGATAGCAGCATGAACACATTATATGTCGGTCTCTAGAGAAAAATGAAAACAAGGTCACCACCTGCCTTTCAAAATAAACTAGTAAAGCTATCAAAAACAAAAGAAAAAGAAAGAAAACAAAAATAGATAACAGACCAAAATGTGCTGCAGAGATACCATAAAAACTGTGAAACTGTAACATATTTTAGCTATATTCACACACCAAAGTTTGTATCATTTCCTGTATGCCATATGATAGAATAGTTCATAACATGGTATTTTGCATGTGTTTTGATAAAAGTCATATAATAAAATAAACACACAGTCTTTACTTGTAGTATTGTAATATACTTACATGCAAATGCAAATACATTTTTAGGTACACAAAAATTAGCTCACCTAGATGAGCACGCTTTCTTCGGGACACTTTGAGAAGAGATTTTAAGGCAGAAATAGGAAGTATTTTTGTGCAATTGTTGCTTTACTCTTTCTGCATTTAGGGTAAAGATGGACCTCAAGGACCAATTGGATCAGCAGGTATCAAAGGAGATAAGGTAAAGCTTGTTTTAACTGTATCAAGAAACAATCAGCTCAGTGATTCATCTCTCAGTTGTTTCCATTGTCTTCTCAGGGATCCAGAGGAGCTTTGGGGCAGGAGGGAGTTGCTGGTCTCGATGGTGAGGAGGTAGATTGATTAGACTGTGTTTGTCACAGATTTGATTCATTTCTTTTCTCATTTAACTGAACGCAAAGGCACTAAAATGTTACAGGATTATATGTTGATGCAGTCTGTGGGTTTAAGTCCGATCACATGTACGAGTAACCCAGTGTTTTTGTGTTTAGGGTCCAGCTGGACTGAAGGGACCTGAGGGACCTGCTGGACAAAAAGGTTTTTCTGTGAGTAAATTTGTCATTTCATTATTCAAAACTGTGGATAAAAGTGTGATTTTTCTTCTGCACATTCTTCATCGTGATGCTACCTTTTCAAGAATTTAAAAATGCAGCAAAAAATAGAGTGTAATCAATCAATTAAACTTTGGAAACCTTCTGTTTTACTTACATCTCAGGGTGACAAGGGAAACACTGGGCCTCCTGGACAGAAAGGGTCAAAGGGAGCTGAGGGAGACAGAGGCAACCAAGGGCCACAGGGACCAAAAGGTGCACCAGGGAAACAGGTGTGAGGAATTATTTCTAAAATGTAGTTTCCTGGAATACTGTTCTCTCTCACTTTCATACAGTGACACGGGACAGTGTTATCTGCATCCTTGTCTTTTTCTGCTTGGAAAATACATCAGAATCATCTTTAGACTATAAAAGTCAGGCAGCCCTGCAGCCACAGATGTCTGAAATATTAATACAGACCCACTGGAGTGTGCTGAATATTTTTGAATTAAATGAATCAAAACAGCACAATGTCTTTCCTCTGCCCTGTGTTCACTATTAAACCCTTTTTTGCAGGGATACAGGGGTTCACCAGGAGACAGAGGAAAACAAGGAGTTACAGGGCTCAAGGTCAGTCATTTTAGTCAGAAAATGTTGAACATGACCTGAGAAATCGTACTGTTTTCAAAGTCTGCAAAGTGAATGCTGAATGTTTGGTATAGAGTTTGAAAAGAAAAGGAGGGAGGCAGCATAGGAAAAGAAAAAGGTTGGGTTTTTTTTGGTTTTTTTTTAAAGTGTGTGTAGGCATGAACGGAAAAAAATCATTAACACCAAACCAAACCCATCCTCAAAACTCCTACATGACATATAACTAAACCCAAGCAATCAAAGCACTATTTGTTTATTTTTTTGTTTTAATTTTCTTTTTTTTGTTTTTTATTTGTTTTTTTTCTCAAGGTATCTTATCTATGTTAATTTTTGTTGTTGCTTTCTTAATTTTATCCAATATCAAATCCAATATAATCACTTTGCTGACTTTGTATTTAGTCATATGCATGCATTAAATGGTGATTAAAGGGTTAAAAAGTGATCGAGTCCGAAATGTGTGACGATGATGATGATGACGACGACGACAACAATGATACTTTCTCAGGGTGAGCCAGGTACTAGAGGTTCATCGGGCATGCCTGGACAGTTTGGACCGGGGGGCAACACTGGGGCTGCAGGGGCCAAAGGCCAGAAGGGGCTTCGGGGACTCACTGTGAGTAACACAGTTTGATTGTTTGGTTGTCACTGTTGCCAAAATGCTGTATGATTACGACTAATCATAATGAGCTACGTGTTAGATATATCTGTACAGTATGCTTACAGTCATAGTACCTTTTTTGTGTCAAGTGTCGTCACTGACACACATAATCAAATTCTATATTGTATTCTTTATTTAGATGCTGTCGATACTTTTGTTTCAACATGACACAGCTGGTAATAAACTGTTTTATGACTTCTCATTTCAGGGCCCCCCTGGCAGTACAGGTCCCCCAGGAAATATTGGACCACCAACACCAGTATGTGTTATTCAGTTTAATTTTGCATTAACATATTTACCACATTTTCCCACTTATTTTTATGGCATTATACAATGTTTATGATGACTTTTATTGGCTGAAAGTTTCAGTGTAGTTACATCCTGATGTGAACTCTTTACTGGCAACAAAAGCAGTGTTTCAGCTTGTGTTAAACGAACATTTTACCTGCAAAACGACCGTTTGTATATCGTTACGCATGAAGAAAATGCCTCCACAGTGAAAGAGCCATTCAAAGAAGGCAAACATTGTTCGTGAATTGAATAAGATGGGATCCACTTTTAACAGCAAAACAATATCAGAACATTAGTTTACAAACCCTCACATAATTGGGCCTCATTTATCCAGTAGTATGCTGCACACACGTATGTATGAGCTCCGCTTGAAGGTTTATACGCAATGTGCCTAGGCACGCTATTTGACCATGCATGAGAGTATTTTTACTAATGTGTTTTAAATCATAATGTTTTAGCAAAAGTGCATGTGTTTGGGAAGAGTTTTGTAAGACTTTGTGAAAATGTTTTGATATAGTTTTGCTGTTGTTAAACTCCGTCTCCGTATCATGAAGAATGTTCACCTTTTTAGGATTCTGCATCCACAGTGGAGGCATGGGAGAAAAGTAAAGTTTTCTTTGGCAATTCACCTTAACCAGGGATGAGTAATCAATACACATATGATAAGTTTGTGGGTAAACTATTGCTTTAACTTTAACATTTAGAGTGAATATACTGTACATAAACCTGCTTTTCATTAATTGGTTGCTGTACAAAATAGACATGTTTCAATTTAAGGCCCGATCTTGTTTTATTGTTTTGGTTTTATTCTTAATATTTTAAAACTTAATTTAACTTTATTGATGTGTTTTTTAGGGTTTGCCAGGCAAGAGAGGTGTTGCAGGAAGAGCTGGGATCCCTGGAACAAAGGTGTAATGTACTATTCATTCACTCGGATGTATTGAAATGCTTCAGTGCTGTAAGTGTGATCTGTCCCACTAAGAGGGTTCACTTAATACATTAATACTGTCTTGGCTGTCTGTTTGTGTAATTCAGGGTCGTCATGGTGAGGCGGGAAAGCTCGGTCCTAAAGGCATAAAAGGAAAAATGGTGGGATGTAATTTTATGTTGCATCGCTAATCTGATGAAGTATAACTAATAATGCGTGTAAAAATGTAACTACAGTGACGCAATGCCTCCCTCTCTAATCCCCAGGGCGCTAGAGGTCAAAGTGGTGCAAAAGGAGAGCCAGGAAAAAGAGGCACAATGGTAAAACAGCATATTTGAGCTCATAAGTATTCAGTTTGCCATTTTTAACTTGAGTAATTATGATTCATTGTTTCTTAATGTTCTGGTATTTAATCAGTTTAAAATATCTATATTATTAGTAAACAGAGGTCATGTTATGGTACCATTTATTTGTATAACTTTACTTTTTAGGGGACTTTGGGGAAGATAGGGTTCGTTGGCACTTCAGGTGCTAAAGGTCGACCTGGACCTGCTGGTCCTCCAGGTCTTCCAGGAACTAAAGGAATTCGGGGGCCAAAGGTAAGAGAAAGCCCAGCTCAGCTCAGATGAAAATCTAAAACAGAAATAAACAACTTGGAAAAATATAGATAATTTCTTTGTAAAGGGAAAAGGAGCCCAGCACGGAAGAAAGGGAAACAAAGGAGCTTCTGGAAAAAGTGTGAGTTTTATTTTAATCAAAATAAGTTCTGAAATCCAATATTCACACAATGTTTGTCATTATTTTTGAGTATTGAACTTTTTAATGCATTAAATAACCCAAATCCATTTAATTCTGTATGTTGAAGTCTTGGTCTGGACATTGAGGTAATGCGGTCTGTTTTGTAGGGAGCTCCAGGCCCACTCGGTCGACCAGGACGCGCTGGACGACCTGGAAAACCCGCAAGTATCCCTTTAGGCCAATCAAATACATACATATATCACCAAATCTTACCTGAAATCACTGATCATTTCAAATATTGAATTTGAAATAACAGGCAAACCAGGCAAGCTTGCATTGTATCCCATGCTGTTAGGATGTAGTTTTATTCTAGCACACAAAAACTTTTTAGTGAGGAAATGTGTTGATGACTGGTCTCTCGTCTTTTGATCTTGTTCTCAGGGCCTGAGTGGTTTGGATGGCTTACTAGGGGTAGAGGGTAATGAAGGAGATCCTGTAAGTAAAAATATGTCATACTGCAGATTAGTCTGCTGTTCATACTTTGTACTAAATTCAGTCCTTCTCCTGCTTATCCCAAAGGGTGATATTGGTTTCAGAGGAGCTCCTGGAACACCTGGCAGGCCAGGCAAAATGGTAAGATCCAAAACAGACGTGGATAATTTGCAAACCCGCACTGTAAAAACCATGGGAATTTTTAATTTTCACAAGTATCTGTGTCAGTTTGGCCTAATTTTGTGAAGTCAAATTAATTTGAAATGTGATGTTGCAGGGAAAACCTGGATCTCCTGGGATCAGGGGAACCACTGGAGCACCAGGGTTCAAGGTATAATAATATGTCATTAATTTAAATTTAAAATAATGTTCATAATTATATGTACAGTATGTTCACTCTGAAGATTTTTATAATATAATATGTAATTCATTGTGACAAGAAAAACCGTAGTTAACGTGTCTTACTGATGTCCCATTGTGTCTCTCAGGGTAAAAGTGGACCAAAAGGGAAACAGGGGCCCCCTGGACCGATGGGGCCAAAGGTACATACGTTTGTTCAGCAGCATAGTAATAATGTCACTAATAGACTTAAAGGGACAGTTCACCTTAAAATGAAAAAGACATATTTTTCCTCTTACGTGTAGTGCTGCTCACCAGTCGTGTTGTTTTGGTGCAAGTTGCTGAGTGTTGGAGATATCAGCAGCTGAGATGTTTATTTTCTCTTTAATATAATGGAACTAGATGGCACTTGGCTGGTGGTGCTCATGACCTGGTTACTCAAGATAATCCACAGACCTTGCTTTGAGCAGTTTCATGTGGGAACTATTTTCTTTCAACTGAACTACAGATACCAACCGTATCACTGTGCAGAAGGAAGCATACATCTACTCATGAACGTGAGGCTCGTCCTCGTGACAGGCCAAGATATAAACATTATCAGAGCCCTCCTTGGCTGAGCTGTAACATCAGGGAGCTTAGCTGATGAGATTGCAGTAGATGCACGCTGTCTTGTGCTCTGTGATACGTTTGGCAATTGTAGTTTGAAAGAAAGAAAATAGTTCCTTCGTGAAACTTCTCATAACAATGTGTGCTGATCATCTTGAGTAACCAGGTCTTGATTTCTGGAAAGAGATGTTGCAGCTGAGTTTTTGAAACATATTTTTTGGGTCACTTTGAGCACCACAAGTTGAGTGATATGTAGTTCCATTATACTGGAGAGAATGCAGACATCTTTATGGACGTTATCTCCAACACTCTGCATCCCACGCCAAAACAGTCTAGACTGTTAAATAGCACTACAGGTAGGAGGAGAAATTAGTACTTTTTTTTTTAATGCAAACTTTTCCTTTAAATCATACCTTTTCTGGTTAACATTTGCATCATTCCTGGTCTTGTAACAGGGTATTCCAGGACTGAGGGGAGAGAAGGGCGAGTCTGCAGTTGCTGGTCCAAAGGTAAAAGTTAAGCACAGAGTGCACTGCTACCACTTACCTGAATAAGACAAGTTTTCTCTGCCAAAATTTGTTTTTATAATAAGATATTTAGAATATCTTGTCTTATTTACTGATTTCGCCTTACTCATGTACTGTAGGTACCAACCTTTTTCATGTATACTTTTCGTAAGGAGTGCTTTTGCTTTATTGTAGTTTCTCACATTGCTTCTCATGTTTCTGTCCTAAATACATCCTGCCCATAATCTGCTGATGTTTACAGTGTTATTGATTATTGATTATACTTTATTTGTCCCTGAAGGGAAATTTGTCTTGGACACAGTGCTGCTTACCTCGCAGTAACATACAAACACATCACACTACACAAGACATCACCCTAATTGCTCCATGGCAACAACAAAAGACAGGGCACAAAAAAAACCCAAAAAAACAAAAAAACATCAAAATGTCATTGACAACAATGGCATTCTTCTGGATTTTGCTATGTGCAAGTGCTAAGTGCATAGGTGACTATTTGTCAGGTCTTAATTTTACATTAAGACCTGACAAATGTGTAAAAATCAGACGAAAAATACAGTCACATTGTCTAAGAAAAATGAAACTGCTGAAGGAGGAGCACTTTTTAACCCATGCTCAACCTTCTTTTCTTCAGGGTCTGCCAGGTGATATGGGAACACTGGGACCAATCGGGCCACCTGGGTTAAAGGTTGGTGGAAATTATTTGAAACATGAAATGATTTAAATGCAAAGAAAAAAGGCATAATTTCAGTTGATCTACCACTTTTTAACTTTTATTTCAGGGGAATCCTGGTTTGCAGGGTCTGAAAGGTCAAAGAGGTCATAAAGGAAAGCAGGCGAGTTGTGTTTTACTTTCCTTTTTAAACTGTTTTCACCAGGAAGCAACTTTTTAATCAACTGACTTATTCTGACTGATTTTGATAGGGGGATGCTGGTCCTCGTGGTCCACGTGGGCGAAAAGGCTTTCTTGGACTAACTGTACGTTGTCTTTATATTCTGCTATATACAATAGTTCACTAGTATATTGTACTGAAGTTAATTATGTTGTCTTTGTTACAGGGCCAGCTTGGAATGAAGGTGAGATGTGTTTTTGGATTTGTGTGGATGAGTTTGCAGGATTGTGGGTTTTCCTGGACCTGGCCTGGTCATGGTCCTTTTTTATTTGTTTAATAGGAGAAGTAAGCATCCTGAAGGCAATTTTAGCATTTTGGTAGACAGTTGTAGTCAACTTGACATGATATCAGTCTTTTAGTCTGGTCTGTCATTAACTTGGTTGTGAGTAGTGAAAGTTTCCTTACGCATGCTGATGAGCCTGACTGACTTTTTGCTCTTTTTTTAGGGAATGAAAGGTGTCCAAGGCAGAAGAGGACCAAAGGGAGTGAGGGGCAAGCGTGGACCTCCAGTAAGACATTGTATTCACACAGTAAAAGTAGACAAATACTGTTCAAAATCTTAACTGCAATTTACTGTAAAGTTTTAAAGGTATAGTTCACATTTTTTTCTTTGAATTATCTTTCTTTACTTTGCTCTTGCTTTTATCGCGAAAGTTAATTTAGCTTTTTAACTTCTCCTGCCTTATCTCTGTTATTGTATTGCTGCCTTATACACGTTACTTTTTTAATCATGTAAACCTGTGTTGTGGCAGATCCTAACCCATCTGGCTCAACTGGAGAGCACTTTGGTTTTTAAATGTCCTTTATTAGTGACTTGACTACTTATTCATAGTAGATGGTGGTCAGCCCCCAGTTTGGAGAAAGCAGGAATGAATTGCACCACGGAAGCTTAACAATATGGATGCGGGAAGCAGCAAAATGTATTTTTGTCACCTAAAAAAAGGTTAACCTAATAACAGAAATGCATGTTAGTTTAAGTGTAAGCTGTATTAACAATATTTTCACTGTTTTATCTTGCCATCAAACAGCCCTCTCTGACGGGGAACTGAAGCTGTATATCAATCTATGCTCTCTTCAAAGCCACCAGTCGTCTCTGACAAAAACAGCAATTTTACCTCACAGAACACAGGAGTTGCTGCTCTACTGCAGCCTTGATTGCTTAGTTTGTTTGTGTTATTGTGTAACTTTGGTGAATCCAAACTAACCCTTTAAAGTGACACAATAACAAGCAACTAACCTATCAAGGCAGCAGGAGACCACCAACTCCTGTCTTCTGCGACGTAAAATTACTGTTTTTGTCAAAGGAGTCTAGAGGCTTTGAAGAGAGCATAGATAACAGATTCGGTTCCCTGACAAAAGGGCTACTGACAGCAAGATAAAGCAATGAAAATATTCTAAATATAGCTTTTTTTTGTGAATAAAATACACTTTGTTGCTTCCCCCCGTTCAAAGCAGTACATTACTGAGCCTCTGTGTTTGCACTCCTATCTGCTTGTCCTAACTGGGGACGTGCCAGCTGATATCTGTTGTATGTAATACTCTGACTGTGGAAATCCCACTTCAAAAAATCTGAACTATTTCTTGAAGATGCATTTGAAACTTGAATACTGCCTAATTGCAGAGAGATTTACAACTTGATCTTCAAGCAAAGTCATTTGTTTCACAGGGAAAACCAGGTGCACCAGGCAAGCGCAAGCCAACACAAAGACAGGGATCAAAAAACAAGCCAAAACCAGGTCAGAGAAATAAGCTGAGGCCTGAAATGAGACCAAGTACAAGATTGAAACTGAAACATTTGCAAAGATTCAGACAAACACCCGGCCTCCTGAAGCAACAGAAAGGACAACAAAAAGTTGGTACAAGCTTTCTTCTCAATTTACACTTTATTTACACAATGTATTCATTTCACTTTGTTTATTTATCCTTTACATTTATGGGGATGCATAATGATAGCTTGAATTGGATGATTGAATGTCTGGTGGATTTCTCTGTAGCGGCCCAGGTCGGTGTCCAGAAGATGGTCTGAAGTAGATGAGGTTGAGGAATCCTTCAGCTGGCCCCAGGGAACCAAAGATGACCCTGCCACCACCTGCTACGAGCTCGGCCTCATACACCCACATCTGAAGGATGGTCAGGGTCTGAATAGTCTCATATGTAGATCTGTTTCTAACAACACACTGTACACCAAATAAGAATATGATCTCAAGTTGATTTTCTTTCAGGTTACTTTTACATGGACCCCAACCAAGGCTGTCCCTATGACGCTGTGAAGGTGTTCTGTAACTTCACAGCAGGAGGAACAACCTGCATTGACCCTTTACAGTCTCAGGTACTCTCATTTTCACCGACAAGGGTTAAAACTGGCAAGCAAGCTGCTGTATGAGGAGCAGGATTGGTCCAGTGTAAACATTTCCAAATGATGTTCTGCTAAAAACTGGACCAGGTTGTCATACTGACTTTGACCACTAGCCACCGCTAGTGGTCAGTTGCTCTTGATATATTGCGCAATAATGAAAAACAAGATGGATTTAGTGCCGTCACACTGTTTGCATGGGTTGCTGAGGTAAACTACTTAATTTGCAAGAACGTGCCATAATGACAAATGCGGTGAAGCCAGTTTGCATAGAATCAAACCAGTACCAGTTTAGACTGGTACTTCTGACTGTACTGGCAAACCTGGAAATAGACCCAGCTCTAGTGAGTTATGGGTTCACTTTCTTGTGGCAGCACAGTTATATGAAAAAAGAAAATAATCTATCTGTTGTTTCAACTGTCATAAAAACATGACATGATTCCCATGATTTTACATTAAAATATATAGCATGCCCTATAACATTGCTGGTCAGGTGGTATTATGTTTGCAATTTTTTTTTTTTTTTAGTAGATTTCAAGTGTAGGAAGCAGAATGCATAAAGCAGTTTTACCCAAAGCAGTGTGAGCCTATTGATAAAAACAGTTCTTTGGAAATACTGATTCATACTTTTTTCAGTAATATAAATACACTGATGGCTTTAAACAGACGAGTAATACTCTGTTCTTTAGATTAAATTAAGTTGGGAACCAGAAGAGAAGAAATCAAAAGTCTCTGTGCAGTGGTTCAGTCAGCAGCACGATGGAAACAAGGTAAGACTGAAACACATTTGTGTTTTAATTGAGAAACATTTAGTGAATCTAACATCAGTGATCCATTTCCTCAGACTTAAACGGAATGATTTCTGTCTCTTACAGTTTGAGTACGCTGGCATGGACGTTGTCCAGCTGAGGTTTCTACGGTTACACAGCCACACATCTTTCCAGCACATGACTGTCAGCTGTGCAGCAAACCAGTCCACAACTACTGGCACAACCAGTTCAGCCAATAGGATCATTCACTTCCTGGGAGACTCTGGCCAAGAAATTGTTTCACACCTCACCAGAGTGTCCAGGAGAGGCTACGAGGTGAGACTAAAATATTTTTGTTGTGGTAAAAAACGATTTTTTTTTGGTTTACCAGCTTTCTGTAACTGTAAAAACTGTATAACAAATAATACAAAGGTGTGTAGAGGGCAGCTCAAGAACAAAAATAGAAATAGAAATTGCTACTGTAGACCAAACTGGTGCTGTATTTGTGTGAGACGAAAGCCCTTTGTTACTGGATGAAAGAAAATGACAGCTTGCAAATTCGTATAAATCAGACAGGTAGTTCAAGTATGAATAAACACGATGTGAACGTTGCATCTTTTTCCAGCATAACCACTGAATTCTCCCAAATCACCAGTGTTGAATAGATATGGAAACAACATTTCTGGTTGTCCATCTGTACCATTCTCATGAACACGATATCTTCAAATTTGGTGCAAACAAATTTGGTCTACCTGGACTCAGAAATGAACTGATTAGATTTCAGTGGTCCAAGGTCAAGATTGCTGTAACCTCGTCCCTTCATTCTCGTGAACGTAATTTCTCCTCAAGCGGATCTCCTCAAATTCAGCATCCACTTGGACTCAAGGATGAACCGATTTGACTTTGGTGGTCAGAGGTCAAGGTCACTGTGACCTCACAAAATATGTTTTTAGCCATAACTCAAGAATTAATATGCCAGTTATGAAAAAAAATCACATAAATGTTTTAGAGGATATACTGATGAAGAGTATAAGAGTCAAATGCCAAAAGGTCAGCTTCACCCTGATATGAAAATATTTTGCAAAAACAATTTTTCTGGCCATTGTTTGGCGTCATAACTCAGGAACAGAAGGCCATGTTCTCACAGACATGGATGTAAACTGTAAGAGCGACTTGACGGCTGCGCGCAAGCAGAAAAACCACAAGACAGTTATTGTAGTTTATAAAAAATTCTAAAGGGTTAGCTCACAGAAAAAAATAAACAAGAAATAAAGTGCACGGTTTTTTTTTCCTCACTTCTCTTCTGTCTGATCATTTGGCAGGTGGAGGTGGTTGTGACGGTTCGGGGGAACACGGAGCTACATCGAGGTGATATGGAGTTACTTCCTGTCAGAGATCTGGGTGTAGAGATGAGGTCATTATCTCTCCTTGTACCTGAGATCACTGTTGTTTTGGGACCCCTCTGCTTCTTGTGACCTATGACGAGTGTGTGTGAGTGCGTGTTTTGTGTGTGTGTGAGTGCATGTTTTGTGTGTGTGTGTGTGTGTGTATGATGAATTGTAAATATCTCTTTTACATAAAGAGCAGGGATATATAGTGTCTAGATTTGTTACATGAAAAACTTTGTCAGAATTAATTGTCTCAGTGCTGTGCTATTTTTTTTACATAGCCTATATTTATTAAATTGTCAAGCTGATTTAATTGTTAGATTTTACCTTATGAAATATTATATAAATTGTTATTATATGTTTATGTAGCACCTCATTTTATTTGTTTAAATGAAACTGGTTTGTAATTTAAAGTGCTTATATCAGGTCTCAGTGTATTCAGTGTCTCAATATCCTCACAGGGGGAGGATTTGCAGCACTATCAAAATAAAAGCATGACTTTGAACATGTGGAATGAAACTGAGCTATCTTGTATTTTTACTGACCCTTTTTACTGATGCTGAACATAGATTATGTAGAATTTAGGTATATTTTGAATTAATGCACAGGGTTCCCACAGTCATGGAAAACTTGGAAAAGTCAGGGAATTTCACAATCACATTTTCCAGGCCTGGGAAAGTCATGGGATCGGTAAGAATTATTGAAAGTTTTGAAAAAGCCATGGGATGTTTTTGTGTGTAATTAAATTGCCACAGTAATATTCTAAACAAAGGCTAAATAACCTTCCATGTAATGTAACATAACAGCAAATTTATTTTCTGTAGCTGAAGTCTTAACGTAGCTCTGATGAGCGTTAATATGTGACATTCTGTCAACCATCACATACTGTATGTTTCTTCATTTTCTCCCCCTGTTCTGTCTCTCCCTCAATGTATGCCATCTAAATGAAATATTTTTTGAATAGATTCTGGATCTGATATGTGTGAAAAATGCTGGGAAAGTGGGACAAGAAAAAATAATTATTATGGGTCCTTAAAAAGACGTGGAAAAGTTTGAAATCCTGTCCATGAAAATGTGTGGGAACCCTGAATGTGGACTTTTTACCCTGTCCTCTGTTATTCCTTTAAATCGACTTAGTTTGTCACTCATGCTGTCCTCGTAGTGTCATGTCATTACAGAAAACAGTTACTCAGAATTCATAGTGATATTTGAGTGTTTCTATGTCTGCTTTGTTTTTTGTGCGTACAGGATGAGTTTTATCACACTCACAGCAGGAAATAAAAAAGCATCTGTCTATCTCAGACTGCTACAGCGTCGTTTATTTGAACCCCACTGTGACTTCCTGCTCTGCTGCAGTTAAGCATCTGGTGCCACTCCAGACCCTTAATTGCACAAGTTTAGGTGATGTCCTAAAGTCAAAATATTGTTGGGTGACTTACAGTTCCAATACAATAAGCTGACCATAGGACCATTTTAAACATTTCTTATGCCTTTTTTGATTGTGCACCACATCAGGAAGTGGTCTTGTGACAGAAAAATCCTGCAGACAGGCAGCTGAAATGATCTGCGTCACAGAGTCTTGCCTAACAGACTACACAGGATGGTCCTAGTATGGTATGGTATGACTGCCTTTTACCAAATGCATGTTGAGACCCTCGAGCCCTCCACCCTTACAAATTCATTCAAGATCCACTCAAGTCCTGTGATCATGAACAAGACAGTCTGGGAATCCATGGTCAGTCCTCAGTCGCAAAGGTTGTCAGTATTCTAGTTTGTGAAGTTGTTCATTATTATCATTATGAAAGCATCCCTGTGTCTTTGCAGTTAATCGTATTTGTCACACTGAACTCATGAGACCAGATCAGTTTGTGACTGATGAACCATCATGCCTGATTTAGACGACACAAAGGGTCAGAAACAACAAGAGCATATCTTAAATTAGCAAGCTTTCATAAAAATGACTTTGGAAATGAGATAGTCATGCACATATAAATTTTATGTGTATAGTGATAAATGTATATTCCAAAGCAAAAAAATAAATAAATACATTTTTGGGATTACATTATACTTTCTTGTGTTTACTCACAGCTCATCCTATTCATGTTATCCACAGTTTGTGATACGCATAAAGTTTGCAACATTTTCATCCAGCTGAATGTTTTCTTATACATTAGTTATGCTTTTAAGATTCTAAGATGTTTTTAACAGAATTTGAGGAAATGCTGCATTATATACACCTTGAAATAAAAGTATAAACAAGGCTGAACCACAAAGCCTCAAATCATTTTGGTTTGTATGGCATGATTTCTAGTTAATCAATTTATCAGATTTTAAGTTGTGAGTGGGGTATTTTCTGACAAATTTTATTGTGTAGAACAAAACTTGAAAGTCTCTAAAGCTTGTGTTAACCACAGACTTTATTTGTGGCAAATAACTAAAAACGTATCAAAAAAAAAAAAAAAGACGAGGGAACCAGAGGCTCTGAAATGCTAACAAATTTTCAGTTTTAGGACTTATCTCTGATGCTGGCTTTCTAAAATGGCAATCAGTGATCAATACTTTGAGAACCTATGAGCTTAAATGGTCAGTTTAGCTGTTAAGTTTCTAAAAATTTCTCCTGGGGAAATTCGACATAAATTTCACATAGACCCCACTGGAGAGTTGCATTGCAGAAAGTATATATTTATTTATTTATTCACTGTTTTCTTCCTTTTCTTTACATAACTTTCTTTGTGCACACCTGCCTGTTCTATTTTTTTTTTTTTATTTGTGCCTATACGTATATATATATTTTTGAACAATTTTATAACTTTTTTCTTATCACTGATGAGAGACTATATGCACCTACTGGCAGTTTCATGGGGAACCTCACTTGTCAAGTCCCTTGAGGGTTTTCTGGGTTTCCCCTGCATATCTCCTTTTATTGAAATGTATAACATTACTGTTTTTTATATGTGCTAAATAAATCAAATCGAATCAGAATGGTCCCCACCAATATTAAATTGATTTTTGATTAGATAGATAGATAGATAGATAGATAGATATACTTTATTGATCTCAAAACTGAGAAATTGGGATGTAGCAGCGCCATACAGTAAGAACAGAGAATAAAGAGCACACATTATTAATAGAATATAAAGGACTATGCTTAAAAAAACCTAAAAAAAAAACTAAGAGACTGTACATATCTACATATATACATGTGTAAAGTGCGGAACAGTATCTTATCAAATTGATTATTATTAAAAGTGATTATTAAAAGCGATTACGGCCCTCCTAAAAGCCAATTGTAACTAATTAGTTTTGAAATATTTATTCTGGTTTGCATGGCATGATTTCTAGTTAATCATAAATCATACTGATTAGTTATTATCAGCTGTGGTCAACACTGTAGGCGCTGGTGACGTCAAAAGGAGGAGAGACTTTCGACCAATCAGCGTCGGCTGCCCTGCTCATCATCACCTCTGTTTACACGGTGGAGAAGCAGAGACCTGCAGAGACCTGCAGAGCCCCAGAGACCCTCAGTCTGAACGCGGAAACGGCGGAGGTCGGTGTAAGAGCGAGAAGGCAACCGGACACCGGCGGTGTGAGCCGAGTAAGTAACCAGGAAGCCGCATTTAAAAATTTCCTTAATCGTCCCGGTGAACCTGCTAACGACAGACGTCAACAAGTGGGCTAATTTGCCTCGAGCTCAGTGCTAGCAGCCGTCACTGAGAGAGAAACGTTTGATTTAACGTTAAACCGGCCGGTTAATCCGCTCAGAGCCGGGTGGTTAGTTAGCTCGTTAATTGTTGTCACACTGACCGTGAGTCTGAGCGGATGGGAGCTAACTGAGCTGTTAGCCGTCTGTCTGCTGTGTGTCCGCGTCATGTGAGGCTGATTTGATTGTCCACTGGGTTTGCTTTGTCAGTCAAAATCCTCTCTCATTCATGTGACGGTGGCATGAGCTGCTTTATGGCACCCTTTTCCTATGCTAATGCTGCCACTGATTTGTTTATTTGTGTATTTATCTTATTGTTGAGTGCAGAGTGCAGTAAAAACAAACAAAAAGCAAATAGAGTAGTGACAGGGAGAAGATGGACAAGCTCATATTGACAAGACAACAAACATAAAAAATAATCAGGCATTATAATATTTGCTGTTATTGATATTCAGATCAGTTGTTTTACTCTACTAGGGGTGGTTGTTGAGGGCACTTGTGTGTATACATTATAATAAATATTTGGCTTGATACCAACTATTAGTAGTTAATGAGACTGATATTTGGAACCAATATGCATTTACAATAAAAATGAAAATCCTTTTGTCAATATTTACTTTGTCATATAACAAACTCCAAAACAAAATGTGGAATGAATAATGAGTATGATAATAATACTATAAAAATAAATAAAAAAGTAAACTGAATAAGTTAATAAATAAATAAAGATAGAAGAAGAGAAAAAAAAAGTTGGCTCTTCCCTGCGAGGGTGCTCGAGCTCAGCCAGAGGCCAGTTAGGCTGCGTTTGCTTGTTCTCTCAGTTGCACTCATTTCTTTTGCCACTCCAGGCGGCACAGATTAATTTTTTAATCTGTTTGTTTAGGATGGAGAGTGAGGATGATAGTGTACTCCGGTCTCGCTGCCGAGCCATTCCTAAGCTGCCCCCCTTCCCTGATCTGGACAGCTCTCTGGATGGGGATTGTGATCAGGGACAACACCAGCAAGACAGTGGAGACAACCACATTACCAGCAATGGTAAGAAAATCTCAACTCCCTCATTAGCAGAGCCTGGAGAGAGGACAATGACCTCTTTTTACAGTCACATGTGTGGTGCAGAGTTGATTCAACCCTCACCTCTGAGGCTGAAATTCAGTAAATTTCCCTGGATGTGTGAGTCACTGAAGCCGTGTGATGATGTGTTTCCTCTTAAACGATGTGATGACACCTGTGGTACATTTGGTGCGGTCAGCCAGTGTGATATTCACCAACAGTGCTTTGAGCAGGTCTAGTATATCTTTTGGCAACTTTTTGTGTATTTCAAATAAAAATACTGACCACTTAAAACGTCTAGTGTGTTCGTTTTATGCTGCATTCACATGGAATCAGAGAGATGGCAAACTGGATATCATTCTAGTGGATGAGAGCATTTCAGAACAAAGAAGTGAGGCCAGTGGAAAATACTGAAACAGTAGACGCCATTGCAGTTATAAGGTTATAATATTTTGACTTTTTTTCATCCCCTGCGACAGAATCTACGACTACATGTTGCATGACTCCCTCACACAAGGAAAAATTGAAAACATGAAAACACTGTGGCATCACCGTAGCACTATTTTTTAAAAGATGGAAGTGCAGACCAAATTGATAAAAGTAAAAGTAATTCTCCGTCCACATTTCGCAATGTGTGTAATGGCCTCACACACCACCACTACAACGCTGCCTCCACTGAAAGGTACATGATTAGGACCTCCTCCACCGTCGCCTCATTCGTTGTTTAGTGAAACTTATGCCCTCGGGCCTCATCTACTGGCTGTATCTGTGCTTTCTATGCTATAAAGGATGCATGAAAGTATGAGGGCAGTGATGTTTACAACATTTGAAAAGGCTGTATTTTATTTTTGTATGTAAAGCATGTATAAACGAACCCATAGCATCCTACCATTCTGTCTGACTATTTGTTTTTCACATGCAAATCGGAAGGTGTTGTTGGTCTACCTGATTTTACGTAAACGCAGCATTACTGACCTCTAGCAGTGGGGTCACAGTTTGCAATCGACTGTGCCAGGCATGTAGGAGAACTACAGTGACCAATGCCAAAATGTGAATGTCCCTTTCTTGAGAGCGTTTGGTTTGTCTTTTCTGGGCTACTGTAGAAACAACATGGCAGGCACTGTGGATGAGGATCCGCTTTGTATGTAGATAAGATAAGCTCATTCTGAGGTAATTAAAAGAAACATTACGGTTCTTATTTTCAGGTGATTTATAAACTTATGAAAACACAGTCATGAATTTTTCTCCAATTTCTGCAAATAGATGCTCTTAAAACCTACACACTGGACCTTAAAAAATGCTTTGTAAGGTAAAAACGTTCTGATTATAAAATGTGATTTATTGGCTTTATTTGATGTCAAGTTCAGTTCCTTTTGTCTTGGCTGTACTGTTTGCTGACAGGGTGGAGTGCTACTGCCGCTGCGCTGTGTGACTGACCTCAGTAACTGTGAGAACTTGTTCGTCATGAGACAGCTGTCATGTCTAATAACCTAAAGTAACCTTAACCACAAGCAGTCAAGTAAATGTCATTAGTGTGTCATCTTTTGGATTTTGTAACATTGGATCTAAAGACTGATGTCACTTGACTTCTGTTGAATTCTGACTAAAATCCACAGCACTCAGCTGTTAGCAACAAAGATATCAGTCACTATTCAAAGCTGAAATCTTGAAATATAAAGTATTTTGTGTTTGGCTGCAGGTGTTTTTGAAAACAGATTTTATTTCTCTGTGAGCAATGCTTTTTAAGCAATTTCTCTCCAAATGCCCCACAGATAACCTCTTGTAGAATTTCTGTTGATCATTTTTCGAAATATTTGACATGGCGTGAATTGATGTTGACATTTACCATGTCAAAGTACTGTTGAGGCAAGGTAACCTGGCAACTCTGTGGGCTCTGTTGTTATTTTGGGTGTGTCCAGAGCACTTAGCTTTATAATTATATTTGAGGATTACAAAGCAACATGTTGTTTTTTGTATCATATTCTTAGGCTTGTGTGCTCTGTTTCCACTTTCAGGAAAAATTGAAGTGGAGCAGGTGATCAGCAAAAAGCTACAACTGAAAAGGAAAGCAGAGGTTAGTAAGTCAGTTATGTCAGTTAAGCAAAGGCACATCCTGTATGTTGTAATGAGCCACTATTACACAAATTGTCTTCAATGTTCTCCAGTTGATATGTTTATTCTGTCATACTGCTGTTAATAAATAATTTAGCTTATATTGACACACATCCTCAGGCAAAAATAAAGTTTGTACAGTGTATTTCCGTCAGTAGTTGTCTTTTAGCTCTCACTTTAATTACTGATTTTATTTATGATTTTATGTGTTCTTTGTTACACTCAGACAATGACATTTTTTGTAAAACTAAATCCCCAGTAGACCAATTTGAGCCTCTCTAAGTCCTCTATGAGCTCTGTCATTAAACCCAATTTGTTCACTCTCGAAAACTTTCTGAAAGTAAAATATATGGATTATCTTTGAACTTAAGCCAATTGTTTTGCTGAAAAGAAGAAAAAGCACAATGAAGTCTGACATGAAAAGGAATACATTTCATTCAAATTTATCATGACAATTCTATGAGGTTTTCTTTTAAATGGCTGAACAAAATTCCACCTCGAGGAAATGTGCTCAACATTTCCTCTTTCACACAATATCAGTTTAGTTCATGCTCTCATCCAGAGCAGCGGCTGATGACTGAGTAGGTGTTGGTTGCTCAAGAACACTTGAGAAAAGATTTTTTTTTTCCACCATGCCTCTTTTCTCTTGTGCAGTATAAAAATGAAAAGCATGAATGTAACTTCACAGACACATGAATGATAACTCTTCCTGTGTCCTGCTCTTTCGCTCAGTACCTGAAGAGTGACCTGATGCGTCAGTTTGACAGCCAGGTTAATGACTTCATGGATAGTCTTATCGAGGAGTCTGCGAGCCTGGAGCCTGCGCCTGTACCTGCTGTCTTCTCACCTCCGCTCTCCGACAAGGAGAGGAGCAAACTCAGGTGCTGCCTTTCAGCTTCTACTGGCCTTTCAAAAAATTAAAATAAATACGTTGCACTAAATATCAGATGTGTAGGCTTTCAGCACATATGCATTTCTTCAACAAAAATAGTTTTATCTGGTCACTGATATCATTCTGTTTTCTTTTAGGCATTTCCGGCCACCTCATGGTCAAGGCAAGCACTTTGTCAGTCGCAGGTCCCTTTTAGAGTAAGTTTACACACTGATCTGAAAGAAATGTAAATATCACCTACCTGAATACTCAAATGCATCACCTGTCTGTTCTTGTTTGCAGTGAGCTGTTTGAGGTGAACCACATCAGGACTATCTACCACATGTTTATTGCCCTGCTCATTCTCTTTATCCTCAGTACATTGGTGGTAGACTTCATTGATGAAGGCAGGTAATGTGGACCACTGCTATATAAAATGCCTCATGATTTTGTTAAGCTTTTGTTGAAATAATGAATTATTTGAAGGAATACTTCACCCACAAAATTATCATTTGTATATCAATTCATCACCACATGTCATGTAGAATTTGTGGAGAAAAAAAAATTTTTTTTCGCATGCCTATACGATGAACAAAGAATCCAATAACGGAAAAAAATCTTGATGAATTGTAGTCAAATGGGGCTGCTTTAAACAACGGCACAACTGTATGAAAACGTTGGTTTACAAACTCACACAAGTGCACTGTAATCCAAGTATCATCTTATCCAGTTGTTTTGCTCAGTATTTCCTAACACGTGCATTTTAGCTAAAACCATACTATTTAAAATATTTCCACATACTAGTAGTGCACCTGGGCAACATGTGCTTTTCAACTGCCGATGCATTACACTGAGCAAACTTTAACTGCGTGCTCTTGTCTGGTTGCACCTTTTGTCCATGGATGTAAATGTTCGTGTGGAAGTGTTTTAAATAGTAGAAATTTAGCTAAAATACATGTGTTTGGGAGGTTCTGAGCATTGGACTAGATAAATGAAACTTGGATTATACTGCACAAGTTGCGTAAGAGTTTGTAAACAGACGCTTGAGATAGTTTTGCTGTTGTTAAACGCAGTCCCTTTTTACTCCAATTCAATAAAAATGTTCTCAGTTTTTGGATTGTTCATTCATTTTGGAGGCATGCATGAAAACCAATGTTTTCTTTACACATTTAACATAACAAGGGATGAGTAATTGATATACAAATGATCATTTTGTGGGTTAAGTATTTCTTTAAATTTCTATCACTTTTGATCTTGGTAAAATAGTCTGTTATGAGCAGAGCCTTCAAGTTTCTCCTCTCTGCTTTTCCTCCTTTGCCTCAGACTGGTGCTGCACTTTGACCTGCTGGTCTATGCGTTTGGACAGCTCCCTCTGGTGGTGTGCACATGGATCTGCATGTTCCTGTCTGTGTTACTGGTCCCCTACACCCTGTTCCACCTGTGGTCGCAGACCCAGTCTGGCTCTTACAGACACCCCAGGTTGTGCAGTTTGCTGTTTGGCTCTGTGTTCCTGCTCTACCAAGCTCTGGGTGTTGGATTCCTGCCTACATATGTGGTGGTGACCAACAGTTTTCCACCTGCGTCATGTTTCATCATCATCCTGGAACAGGTAGATGATAAGTGTGAACCACATCCACAGTTAGTGTGTTGTATTGCACCACATTTCTTGCCATGTAAAAGACTATCAAATGTCTTTTGAGATATATGTAAACTCACCTGCCTTTCTCGAATTGATTCTATGGAAAAAGCTGTAAAAGCTGCTGTGTCTCTTATTATTTTTCTACTTCCAGGTGCGTCTAATGATGAAAGCCCACTCCTTTGTTAGGGAGAACGTACCAAGGGTCCTGACCTGGGCTAAAGAAAAGACCAGTATGTCACTTTGTTCATTTTTTGACTGAATCCATTACAGTTTTTATTTGCAGATTCACACTATTTATTTCTTAGACTAGATGGGATCATGAGCGTGGTCATTTGTCTATATCCGTCTGACTGGGTTTTTTTTTTAACCATCATTTAATGCTGACTTCACACTCCTCTTAACCAGCAGGTAATGGCAGCAAGTCCTCATCAAAAGCACAGAGCAAAAGGCATTGGTAGAAATTGTCTTGGCCAAAACCAAGAGCCCTTACTGCTGATGCAGGTCACATTTTAGCCTTTATCATGGCTCAAAAACAAACATCCATAGAAGAGCGAGGCCTCATTTACACACTCGGTATGTTATGATCCACTAATTAGGCAAGATACAATTTGATCTTAAAAAGTCTTAAAAAGTTTGTGTTATCTTCGCTGCCATCTTGACTGTAAGTGAGCTGGGAAAAGACGATGCACGCCACAGCGCCATGTGTCTAGAGTGGCTTTGATGGCCTCTGCAGGCCACCTGGCAGAGATCTTCACTCAATTGAGTGTACTTAACTAGTTGTTTTTGTGTTCCCTTCTCCTTATGTTCATATTTTGATGAGCAGTCTTCCCTTTGATCTGTAGGCCCAGGTCCAGTGGTCCCTCAGGTCTCTCAATATCTCTACTTTCTGTTTGCACCTACTCTCATCTACAGAGACAAGTACCCCAGGTAAACAGATCCTCTCATTATTTGTGCTTTTTTTCTCCATACGGTAGCTCACGTGTTTGGTAAAACCCCTGTTTCTCACTAAATATAGGAATCCAGTGATCAGATGGGGCTACGTGGCAACTAAGTTACTTCAGGTACAAACCTCTTACACATTTCAAAGTTGACCTTGTTTAAAATTGGAAGCAAACCGTATTAGCCCATTTTTCTGACAGTCTCATCCATTTCTACCCTGCAGGTACTTGGCTGTCTGTTTTATGCCTATTACGTGTTTGTGCGGCTCTGCATCCCTCAGTTCCGCAGCAGCAGCCTGCAGCTGTTTGATCTGAGGGCCATGGTCCTGTGTGTCTTTAACTCCATCCTGCCAGGTAAGATCAACCAGCCTCAGCAACAAATACTCATTCATACACCCATCAGTCTCTCTCAGGGGATACAGCAGTAATATGTCAGTCACATTGTCTTTTTTCATCTGCAGGAGTGTTGGTTCTCTTCCTGGGATTCTTTGCCTTCCTCCACTGTTGGCTTAATGCTTTCGCTGAGATGCTCCGCTTTGCTGACAGGATGTTTTACAAGGTTACTTCCACGGTTACTGCCAGCTACAGCAAAATTTAAATTAAGTTCCTATGTTGTGCTTCATGTTTGACTCAACTGATTTTGATTGCACATCACAGGATTGGTGGAACTCAACCTCATTTGCTAATTACTATCGCACTTGGAACGTAGTGGTCCATGACTGGCTGTACTACTACGTGTACCGGGACTTACTGTGGGTGAGTGGTTTTGCTATTGATACTTTAAAAAAAACAAAAAAAAAGCAGCAGCTGCATTCTGCATTATGTCAAGTTTATATGGATTTTTACTGACTATTTTGTAATGAAAGAGGGAATCATAACATCATTGTAAAAAGCAATTTCTTAATGTCTTAAACACATTTTCCAATTTATTGCTAATGTAAAAAATGCATGACTGATTAATGCTGGAGTGTGGAACATTTATATTATACTTTTGTTACATAGGAAGGACGGATTGAATGGATGCGTTTTACATCAACTAGCCAGCGCTAAAGGGGGTTGTAAGGAGGGAGAGAGCATAGCTTTGGAGCAGCAGTTAGGAGAATGGCAGAAGCTATGGAGAAAAATCCTAAATTGGTCCAAGAAGGATTCTTGAGTGGATGCGCCAGATTAAAAAAAAAAAAAAAAACTGGGGGTTCAGGGGAAAATTAATGTAAAAACAAAGCCTGTCACCTGTGGGCATACTTTATAGGCGCGCATCAGCATTCAGTGTGTTTCCAATCACCTATTATTATATGCATTTTCAAAGTGTGCCAAAAATTTGAAAAAGAAATCTGAAAAAATTGCAGCAAAGTTTTTACACTGGGGGTAGGATAAAAAAAATTGGTGTATCAATAAAACATAAATGCTTGGGTTGCATTGGGTGCAATGAAAACAGATCCAGCAAATAAATGATGACGCACAGTCGTGGCATACTGTCAACACATGAGCCACTGCAAGCTCTCTTCATTGTCTCAGGATGTCTTTTAACAAGCTTGCGTATGCACAGAGGGTTGTTACCACAACTCTTCCAGAACGATTTAGCTATAATGTTAGTTGTTCACAACTTTCTCTTTTATTTAATCATGTGGTCTCCATGTTGTTTGACTGGCGCTCTGTTATTTACATCATCCCTATTGTGCTTTCTTCTGCAGTGGCATCTGACCAGTAAATTTACACCACCTGCTGCTTATCTCAATCGATCATCCCCCAATATTCGCATAACAGTAGTGGATGGAAAAGCACATGAATTTGCATTTTCTTTTGTCAATTTCTTGAAAATTCAGCGAAAATTTTGAACTACATTTGGATAGAAACTCAACTAGTGTTTGTGTAACTACTCTCACTGCCAGGCGAGGGAGACAAAAGTTTTGCGCTCCAGCTTTGAAGCTGCAGTTTTGACATGTTTGCTCTCTGTGCTCTTGTCATTTTAGATGTCTCAGAAACGCTGCAGACCAGCAGCCATACTGTTTGTGTTCACAGTGTCTGCAGTGGTCCATGAGTACATCCTTGCAATCTGCTTTGGCTTCTTCTATCCCGTACTCTTCTGCCTCTTCATGTGCTTTGGAAGTAAGAAAAAAGACATAAGTGTTTCTTGTTATTATCACACCACCTTGCTTTTATTGCATGAGTCACTCCAGCTATATCTAATATTATTCTGTCTGTGTTATGACACACACAAACCTGGTCAAGTTATGTGTCTCTGCATTCATTATGCTTCACCCTTATCTTAATTTCTCATTCTTTCACAGTGATGTTCAACTTCATTCTGCATGACCAAAGAAAAGGTCCCATCTGGAACATAATCATGTGGACGTCCCTCTTCCTGGGTCAAGGAGTCATTATCTGTCTGTACTCGCAGGAGTGGTATGCCCAACGCTACTGCCCCCTGAAAGAGGTAACACCTGCAGCATTACTTTGTCCTGTCCTCTTAAACACTGATATGGTGTTTATTTAGACACATTAATTTGGCTTCACATGTTTGTTTGTTTGGTTTTTTTTCAGCCTTCCTTCCTTGAGTTACTGAAGCCTCGATCCTGGAGCTGTCAGAGACTGATGGCAGACTCTGACTTATAGGCTGTGATCTACGTTTGGACTACTGCTGAGGATCATCACTGATCGGTCTAAATTTGACCAGCCTTTCTGTTACTGTCATAACTTGTCGTCTTCAAGTTTGTTTTATTTTATTTGCACTAAGGTCACAACTGAGTCCGTGTATGACTGTATGGAGAGAATTAGCATGTGCCAAATTGTTCTTTTCTCTAACAGCAAAGTCACAGTAATGCCTTACTAAACCTGTTTTATGTTTTCAGAAACAAACCTAACAAAATCACAAGTTCACATGAAATCAAATGTGAGCTCTTTTATTTTTATGCACTATTTATTTTTCAGATGTATTCCCCTTACGTTTACCTTTATCAACTGTGAAACCAGTCCTTGTGCCAATATGATAACAGCAAACAATATGGCAGCACAATACAAAGAAATACGCAATACAAATCACATATGCAGTAATGGTTAATATTTAACAGAATTTGCACTTACTCCTCTATTACAGATAACATTCAGTATGTTTGGAAAGCCTTCCAATGTTATTTATTTTCACTGCCAATAAGATTTATTTTTGAAAAATGGCCACTGTTTGCTGATTTGTTTAAATCTATGAGGAACTGTGGCCTCTATATTATAGATATAAACTTACATTTAATTGTTTTGAAGGGGAAAATGAAGGTTTTTGGTATGTTGTGTGTTTGGGGAAGTATTTTGTATGGAGTTAATATATTCTGACTGCTGAATGTTTTTTTGATGATTGGAATATTTTCAATTGAACTGGTTTGAACATACAAATAGCGCAGTGGTTCCCACCCTGGGGCACCCGACCCTCATAAGGGGTCTGCAAAGCCACATGAGGGACATGAGGCTTTATAGTTTTTTAGGGGTGTAAAAAAACATACATACATTGTATAAATACTGAAAATTATATAAAAAGCATTATATAGAAATTTCCTAAAAAAAATATTAGGAAAAATCATCTCAGATACAATACTCACAGGAAATAATCTGCTCAAAGTTCATCAAAATCACTTGTTTTGCACAATTTTCCTGCAGTTATTACATTCTCTATTCGGGCTAACTGTACAGTTTATCAGTTATTCTGTAGTATTATTTTTATGTGGCTGTTATTATTGGAAATAGCTATGAAATATATCAGTGAGAGGTCATTAGTTTACTCAGTCATTAAGGAAAAAGGTTTGGAACTACTGGTCTAATTTCATATATAGAAAGTTTCATGTGAACCTAAATTATTGTTTTTTTTTTTTTTTTTGTTCTTTGTTTTTTCATGACCAATGTTGAGTTATGAGAAGGTGAAATCGCTAAAGAATAACTTACTACTGTAACTGCTGCAGCTGGCTGCTAAAATATTGTAACATTGAAATAGTGATGATACTTGATTAGCACTAAGGGCTACAGATTGCTTTGTCAGATACTGATTACATGAATTTAGACAGTGTTTTGTTGTTCAAATCATCATATACATTTTACAGAACAGTGATGTCCATGTCAAACTAATGGAAGAAGGAATTTACATGCTCGGTGTGCTTTTAGTTCCTGCGGTCTTGAAATAATGTGTTGATACATTTGTATTATTTTGAGGAAATTACAAAGTTAATGCACAGCTCATGTTGCCAATTCTGACGAATTTCGGAGCAGGGAGACTGTATTTACACTTGTTAATAATGATGCACAATATAAAGTAAAAACCAGCAATGGAAAAAATCAGCACTTCCAGAAACTGTATGACCACCACAAGGTGGCACTGTATTAAAAGCTTTTACTACTGATCATCCTCTGCTCAATTTGGCTGTGATTTGTGGTCAGGAGTGAGAGAATTCCCTTACATATTTTATATTAAAAGTACCAGCAACTTATTTTTTAATATGTACATATAAAAACAGAAATATTGGAATGCCCTGTGGTACTTAACTCTTGTGAACTCTGCATTTGGATGAAACCTTAATCTTGCTTTATGCATTTGTTAATTTTGTCAGTGAGGATAAAATTTAAAGTTCTGCGAAGAGCCAATCTGCAGAAATGCTGTCCATATGAAAGAGATATTTATTTTTGGTAGCAGAGCTTTTACCTGATAACTTACTGTCATATTTGTGTTCATTGTGATTTCTGGCCTTGTTTAGCTCATTGTGTCAGATGACAGTTTAATGAATCAGTATGTTGTCTGCTATTTTTGGATGGAGAGAAATGTCTGATTTTTCAAGATGCATCAAATCATGAGAACTATAAAGAATAAAAAGTATTTTTTCCTTCCTTCTTATTCAACTTCATCCTTATTGAATGTGCGTTATCTTTTATGAAGGCAAACTTATTCATATACCACATTTAATCAAAAGGGCATTTAAAAGTCCTCCACATAAAACAAAAGCATCGAGACATTGTGCAAAAAGTAACACATAACCACCATTATTACCATCTGCACACTCCACTTTAACCTACATCAGGGTGCAGCCACCCTGTGCAACAGTGAATATTGTGCAATTTTGTATACATGTTGATAGTTGTTAAATTCATTTTTTTTTCTATATTTTTTGTAGTTTATATTTTCCTTTTTAAATTTTTTTTATTCTTTGTTTAATGTTGCACTAAGTCGCTGTAAAAATGAATTTCCCCAGCATGTGGATCAATGAAGGGTTTTTTATCTTATAGAAGTAATATTTATTTAGAGTTTATCTGCACATAATCAGATATAATACATGTGTGTATAATACATACTGTCTATGAAAATCTGTGTAGAATTTTCAGATTACTGTGATTTTATTGTTTAAGGTATGTTTTGCATCTCACAGTGCTCCATCAACTATGCTACTGATGCCTGTCTTGCATCACTTTTGTTTTGTTTTTATAGAAATGACTTTTATTCTGTAGTTTTGTATTGATAAGCTGCAATTAAATTATGATATTTTATTAAATTGGAATACGGGTAATATCAACATAGTTGCAGTGCTATAGTGCAGGGAATTTCAAATGATCAATACATGCCCTTATTTCTATCATCTTCATTTCAACCAAAGCAATTGCAAATATTTAAATGTGCAATACTCTTTCAACTGTTGAATGTAGGCTATATTTAACATATTACACATATTGCATATATTTTTATTGTTCTTCTTACTAATGTAGGCTATCTGTTTTATTATATAGACTATTTCTAACTTTACATACTAGTTTTATGTGTTGTACATGTTATTGTAGCATCAGACACATTGTTTATGTATTATTCATTTTACACACTTAACACACTCAGCACATATTTATAACTTAAAATATTTATAGTGCTATTTTTTACTTATTATTACTGTATTTCTATTTTAGATTTTTACACACTTTATATACTTAGCAAATTATAAATAGGCCTATTCATAATTTTTAAAATATTCACATACTAGTGCAATTTTTTTTGTTAATTATAACTGTATTACAGTTTTACATTTTTTTACCTACTTTGTGCTGGTACTTATTTCCACTTTCTATAAATCTCTATGCTTGGCATCAGAGCGACTGTAACAAACCACCAATTCCCCCTGGAGATCAATAAAATGTTTCTGATTCTGATTACTCTGCATTTGCTTGACAAAACAATAGCTGATTGTGATGTTTTAAGCTTTTCTGCATTTTTCTCAAGGACGCTGAGATCAGACAGCGCACATCGGGCCCCCGCCCGCTGGGTCGGGTGCTCGGGAGTCAGTGGGACTCGGTTGGTGTCGGTGCTGGAGAGGTGGAGGATCACGGTGACAGGGGATCGCGGCGAACCCCCCGCCTTGTGCAACACATCTCCTATTCTGCGGTAAAGATGGCGGCGTCAGAGGGGGCGCGTAGCGGCCGGACAACGGCAAAACGATCCTGAAAAGCTCCAGATTTGACCGAATCTCAACCGCCGGGTACCGTTAATATCTGCTCGGACACCATCTGGATCACCGGGATAGAGACAATCGCTGTCACACGCCGGCGTTGTGATTTTATTGTTAGCGGCAGGGTGGGTGGGTTTCACTGATAGCTGCTAGCTAACGGGCTAGCCGAGCGCGCTAGTTAACGTTAGCTCGGTGAAGAAGAGCGGGGAGGGGATTGAGGAAGACTATTCGGGCCAGGCCGCTCCAGCTCGGGGGAATGTGAACCAGAGGTGCTCAGGGGGGTTTGCTCGCTTCGTCCCAAACGTCCTTACGCCACACTACCGGGATGGGACAGCAGGTAGGCCGCGTCGGTGAGAGCACATCGACCGGACTCCAGCCACCACAGCCCCACGCGTCCCAACCGCACCAAGGGAAGGGGAACCGGGGGAGCGGCGCCGGGAGGAGACCCCGGGAACCCGGCAGTAGCACCGGGACACCGCCAGGCAGGGCTGCTGCAGTCAACGTGCCCGACCCAGGGATCAATATCTTCACACAGCATTCAGGTAACGAGAGAAGCGCGTTGATAAAAGAGGTGTGAGTGAAGACTTTGATTTTGTTTGCTGATTAGCGTTTTGCTAGCAGAGTCCATGCTAGTTTGACAACGACGCGTTAGCGGAAATAGCCATGCCAACCAGCCTTAGCTTTCCATGTCTCATCCATTTTACTGTGTGAGTGTTAATTTGTCCATTGTTTACAGACACGAGGCCGTTTATTCAGATGGTTATTGCTCTGATTTGACACGGATGTAGCAGTGTGGATGTGCTGCATGTGACTAATGTTTCCCAGGGGAGAGACAATGTTGTTGAAAAGAGGAAGAGTTTTCTGTGCTCTGCCTCAGGGGTCGTGACTGGAGGTGATCAAAGTTAGTGTGAAGTCAGGTGATGTGGGACACTTTTTGGTTGATTATCAAGGAAATCACCTAAACCTCAGAATATTACCTTAAATGTCACTTTTATAACTTTTTATGGTTTAAAAAAATGATTAGAAGTAAAATACTTTAAAACTGTGGACCTTTAAACACTATGAGTACCCCTTGAGTACTCTGATAACACGTTCAGGTAAAATAGGAAAGTTAGTAATTTAAAATGGGACAATCATGTTTGTGTTTCATATTGTTAAATGTATTTATCAGTTCAATCATTAATTGATTAAATCATTTATGTAACCTGTGGCGATTTCATATAAAAGATTGTCTAACTTTTCTGACATGCTTTCTCTCATTGCTTGTTTCCAAGTTGCCATATTGTCTACAAAGGACAAGTTTGTGTACTTGCATATTTGTAACAAGTATGGTTAATTCTGGAGTACTGCAGCTGACACAGACTCACCGCATCATCTTTGATATGTTAAAGTGACAAAAATACTAATAATGTCCTACACTATGGCACGTATAATTTCGTGGAACCTGGTAGCCTAAAAACATGCTGGTTTCACCATAGAAAAATGTCCAGTTTTAGCTGAAATTTCTGTCCCATTTAACCTTAGTGCATTAAGTACCCACTCAAAACCCTTTTCCATAAAAAGTAAAGTGTAATGTGAAAATATTTTGATTAAAAGTCAAACAATTAACGTCATGCAGCGCTCTAAAATCATTTTTGTTGTTATACCCTTACTATTTTAAGCTGCACAAGTCTTATTACCAAGATGAGGAAATCAACATGCCACATGGCTTTCCTTGGAAGTTCTATGACCAATGCATTTTTCAATTATTAGTGTACCCATACTACCAATCTCAGTACAATAAAAACTTTTATTTTATATAAAGTACATTTATAATAACATGGCAATAACATGCTCAGTGACTGGTCGCTAATATTTAAAGAACCCAAGATGTAAAATTTTGTTTGTGGCATTTTACCTGATGTCTGATATTACCTGACCTCATGCTGTGTTCCCCACTAAGGCCCTTCTGTGATATACTTGGTTTGGTAAACAGTGATTCTTGCCTCGGGAGGTTGAGTTGCAATTCCAGCCCATTAACTCACTATAGCAGTCACCACAGGCTCACATTACAATACCTAGTGGTTTTCACATGCTCACTTACATCCTCTGTCTGATAACGTCTACTGTTACAACACACTCAGCAAGCTGACTGCACACTTTTATCCAGTGGGAAATATATGTAAATTATTGAAGTTACCTTTTGTTATTATGTGATTGCACTTGTGCAGACATGAACGTTTAAAGCTGCTCTTACGTGATTATAGTTTAATGTCGTACTGTCTGTCCTCTCACGTCATCAGTGAATTCACGAGGTTACTCGTGTATTTCAGAGGCAAGAATCAAACAGAAGATCCGCACACTCTATTAAAAGCTCCCAGTCATTTTTAACTGTGCAACGTTTCAATCGAGCACATTCATCTCTCAGGTGATTGCGATTGAAACCATCACATTGGGCCAATACGAGTACAGCTGACTGGCACTTTCTGGCACTCCCATATGGGGTGCAGAACATATTTCCATCAAAAGAAACCAAAAACAACAAAAGCAATATTATACAAGATTATACTGAATACATACAACACATCAAAAGTTACATCAAATATATTACAAATAATCCCCCGAAAAAACTATCAAAATAACCACAATCTAGAAAAATACATGGAAAAGTAGAAAAAAAAGAAGAAAGGGGAAAAAAAGGGTTTTTTTTTGAAAATTCCTGTTTGATTGAAATGTTGCACAATTAAAAATTACTGTCAGCTTTTAATACAGTATGCAGATCTTCTGTTTGATTCTTTCCACCAATAGATTTTTTTTATCCAGCACCTGTAAAAGTTTTTGGGATGTGTGTGCCCTCCACCTTGCTTGAACTTGTGTATTACATATATGAATAGTTTAGGTTTACAGTCATATATAAAAATACGTACAACAGAGGTGTGGCAGTACCTCCCATCACTCATGTTCCTGCCTCAGCACAATAGCTATGCACTGATATTGTTATCTGCTCTGTTAGTCACGAAGAACAGTGCAGATCTATAGTATTTCCTTTTTGAGTTATGAAGACATATCTTGGCATTAACTCCTCCATGCTCTGGACCCTCCCAGCCTTCCTCCCCTTAGGCAGGGTCTCTTATAGACTCTTCTGGGCTTATAAGTAATGGTAATGAGAGGATGCCCGCTTAGTTGCATGCATAATATCATCATTAGTATTGCATCATAATGCATTTCATTCATATAGGGCTTTTCTTAATACCCTCTTTACTCTGTGTTTTTTTGTGACACTCTACTTGATTGCACACTCTGAAACCTGCAGTTGGCTTTGCTTTTTGCTCCTGTGTGTCCTCCGATGGATTGTCACTTCATATGTGCTGCATTGATGTAAAGTTACTGGTGGAACTTTACCAGTTTCCGCTGATGTCCAAGGCCCAGCGTCCTCACCCCATCGCAGTGAGCAGGGACTCATAGAAGATGCAGGCTTTTGGGAGCACATTTTCAGTTCCTGGCTTGCACATCTCAAAAGTAACCGTCCTCTGCTTGAAGTGCATACACAGACAGACAGACCTACTAAGTGCAGCACCACTCAGTGTCAGCGCTGTTCTTTTCTCTCAGATGTCGGGGCAGGAGTGGCCTTTTTATAGCAGCCAGGATGCAGTCACACAGCCACTCTACAGAGAGACTGCTACTCCTCAAAGCACACAATAATAGAACAAAGACTCTTAAGCAAGGAAGCTTGAGATTGTGCACCCTGTCTTCGAATGACTATCAAAGTGCCTTTTTTCTAGTAGTCTATTTGTGTGATAATGATGCAGCACTGTCTTGTACATCTTTGTGGGTGAAATGTGGTCTTGTTCTTTTAAGGAGGCTATTTTGGTTGCTAGGAATTCAGTTTTCATTATGGCTAATATTGTCATTATTTGTCAATCGGTTATTTTTCTGTAAACTACTTATTTGTTTAGTATGTAAAGTTAAAAAAAACCCAAAATACTTAGGATACAAGCCCAAAATGATGCGTAGTTGATCATTTAGAATGACCAGAATCTACAATTTTTTGTATTTTTGTATAATGTGATGTATAATATCAAAAAACATAGCTAAGCAAGCAGCTACTTGAATTTGTTATCATCTGTTGGCATTTATGACATAAAGTGTTGAATGAATTGACAAGATTGCCAGATCTTATTTCTGTGACTTTGACAATGACATCGTGTGACCAGGTCTTGTCAAGAGGAAGTTAAGATTAGATAAACTCTATTGATCCCTTGCAGGGAAGTTAAAGTGCCAGTGCAGCAAAAAGGAAATACAAAAACAGATCATACAGCTATGAGTCAACCAGGGGGACCAGTTGTTGGTTTGACAACAGATCTAATTCAATGTTAGTTTGTGTTTTAATGTTTGTGTTTTCAAAGGCTTCAGAGTCTTTTTACTGAAAGCTAGCAGAGATCAACATGTTGAAGTGGTTTTATTAATCCAGCTTCATGCCACTTTATAACAGACTAGCACACCCCAGAGGCCAAATGATGTCTTCTTGGGGTGTAATTGAAAGGTGCCAGTCTGCGAGGAATGCATTTTTGTCTGTTGAACTCATGCCTGTGTGTCACTGCCTCTCTAGTATCGGTTGGTGTCATATGTGCACATGCTAGAGTTTCTATCAGTATGCCTGAAACCACTGAGTCATTTTAGGGGGATAAACATGAGGCTGGAGGCAGTTGGTGTAAATTGGCTGTTAATATGCCTGGCCCCGTGGCCCCTTCCTCTCCCACCATGTCTCTCTCCTTAATATTTTTTGTTTGTTTGTTTGTTTTTTAGTTACCAGCTTTGGTTGTCTTTCTTCACTTTAGACAGGTCAGCTCCTGTCCCCTGCTCAGGTGTGCAGCACTTCACCTCAGCACATCACTAATTAAGCATCTCTGTCTCTTGGCAACACGCTGTATACCTCACTGGACAGACAGTCCAGCTATAAAACAGTGACAAGGACAGACAGGGAGCAGACCTCCTCAGTGCTGATTCAAGGGGAGCTGGCCAGACAGCCACCTCTGTGAGTATTGATTCAAGTGCAGTATTGGTGAATCAGTGGCTTCAGCATATTGATGGTTCCAGCCCTTTAGCCTTGTCAGGAGTTCAGAGATCTCCATCTCCGCAGTGGGTTCATCTGATACACACGCTGCAGTGGGGAGAGTCCTTTGAACTGACACAGAGGGGTGAATTTGGGGAAAAACTGGCCTCAGTAAGGTTACTCTACAGCATATTGCTTTTCAAATCTTCTGCTTTGCCTTTCTTAAATGAAACCTACACCTTGCTTGTAAAAAAAAATCTGGATTAAGTCAGAGCGATTGGTGCATTAACTGTGTGTAGAGAACCAGTAACATTACTTCTGATATTTCTTTTTATAAAATCAACAAAGCGATAGGCTAGTCTATTTTTGCTCTGAACAGATCATAGAAATTGGGGCAGATGAGTCGATTGGAATTTTTTTTTTTTTTTTTTTTTTTTGGCAATAGTGCTGATAGTGAATGTAGAGACGGCTATACCTAAACTGCAGCACTGTTTAAGCTGCCCAGGAGGAGAAAAGAGATGCCTGGATCCAGGATCCAGGATCCAAGGACGTAAGCTGATTTGCATCACGGGTGAAATTAGATTAGAGACAAATCCACTTTTCTGTGGACTCCATGTGCTAAACCCCCAACAACCAGGATAAGTCACACAGCAGCAACTAAAATATCTGGGGAAAATCAAGTTGGCGACGCTTCAGCAGCTATCAGTGAGATTTTAATAGGCTTTAAAAGATAATATCCTGGAGTAAAGATGATTTGTTGATAGTCAGTCCTAGTGACTGCCATTAGCCACTAGGAGGAGCCATGGCCACACCTCCTCTGGGTGAATCTGTCTGGAAATTAGGGCAAAACTGATGAGCATGACTGATTGTCTGAGAGCTGGAGATAAGTGTTGATTAGACGCATGTGTTTGAAGCATAGTGTTTAGTGCAGATCATTTTAAAACAATTAAACGTGTTTTACATCTGAAAATTGCATGTACAACTGTGCACTTTGTAATGGCTGCGTGTTAAATAATGTATGCCTGCCTGCCCTGAAGTACAACTGGCAGCCAAGAGCCTTTGCCTTTAGTCCCTGCACACTCTAAAATCTGACAGGTTAATCTTACTTAAAATCATCTTGGAAACCATTTGCCTTGAAAAGGGAAAGTAAATATAACTATAAATCTGAATTTATGGTTACTTTATTTGTAAGTATGAAGTGTATTTGAAATTTAGCTGTATTTACTAAATTTTATGAAATTGCTGCAACTTAAAAATGACGAGTGAAATGACCTTGTTCCTTCTAAGTGTGTGCAACTCAAGTCAACCAAGTCGGTCTCACTTGCCTTGATCACCACAAAGAGGATTTTGCCAGTGATGAAGTTTGATCTGCGAGTTCTGTTTTGTTAACGTGTTTGAAAAATTACACATATTATTGACCAGTATGTAGCAAAATAACCCTGGTTTACTGAAGTTGCTGAAACTTTGAAAGATTGTTTTAAATAAATTTGTCATTTTAAGTTACATTTCACAAAATCAAGTAAATATAACTAGATATTAAGTGAATTCAAGAGATTATCACCCAGCCTGATTATCAGGGCCGATATTTGGCATTTTGCAGATTATCTGTATTGGCATTTTCTTTTCATGATCACCAGTGAAATTAATAAATTAAAAAGTGCAGAGGAAGTGTCAGCATGGGAGGAACCTTTATTTATAAAACCTCAAGGAGCTATTTTTGTTTATTCATTTTTTAGTTAGATTTTCACTTGACTATATAAGAAAGTTGCTGCGAATTTGCTGTATACAAGCTGAAAGTTTCAGTTTTGACTAAACTTTTGCAAAAGGCTTTTAAACAAAGTTTTTTGTTGGAGTTTGTTATAATTCAGATTTTAAATATTGACAGAGAGGTTTTCATTTTTATTGTAAATGCATATCGGTTCCAAGCACATGTTATCCGTCTCACTAACTACTAATAATTGGTATTCAACCCCTAAACTTAACAATTAAATGGAAAGTGACTATAAATTAAGATTAATAGTTAGAATCACTTACATTTTTCTAAGCAGTTGGTTTCAGAGATTGTTTAAAAGTAAAATCAACTCATCAGATCGTACAGTGCGGTTGACCAGCTTTGGCCGTCTACATCTCTCGTCTCTGATGGCTCTGGTTGTTGCGGGCCTCATTCCAAATCTATCAAAAAGAGTGATCCCATAGCAAAAATGCCCAGTAATTCATAATGTGCCATAGTATAATAACACCACAATTACCCATTTCAGAGCTTTATGTAATTTATCTTGATTTAAGAAATTGAACAAATAATTACTGAAGATTTTAAAAAGTTTCACAAAGCTGAGTTTTTTTCCCTCTGAAGTTTTTGTGTCACTGTGAGTGCATGCTTCTGTGCCCAAACTCCCAGTTGTAGCCTTGAGCCTTTGCATCTGCTACCAGTCAACCCTCTTTAGTTCCCAAACCACAGTCCTAGTTTCTCTTCCTTGGCCTGGGCTCTGTGCAGCTTATATCATTAAAGAGTGAGGATTAATCAGAACAGTGAGTGATTGGCTGTACAGATGGTGAATCCATCTCTTGCATCTGTCAGCTTAAAAACACCAAATGTTTGAAACTTGTGTAGAGGTCTAGCCAAATTGTTGTAGTGGCTCCTGGTTAAATCGCAGTTTTCACTTTTAAGCTGCAGTGGTGCAGCAGGGGAAAAATTAGATATGGGGTAGGAAAAGGGGGCAGTCCCTGTGCCAAGTCTGTAGAGCATTGATTTGCTTCCAGGATCAGTCCTCTGTGGCTGGCATTATCACTGCCGCTTATCTTCTGGGTTGCAGGCTGGAGACTTGGCGAGAAATGCACACTTGCGCACACATACAGTAAACACCCACGCATGCATATACACATTCTCACACACTGTTTTTCTGTCCGTCCTTGTGAGTGAAGTTGTGACGCGGTGCAGCTCTTTCTGAGGATAATCCAGTTCGTCCTACTCCTTCGGTGTAATCGCCCACCAGCTGACCAGTCAGTCAGAAATCCTTAATATGGGCACCCTGCGGCACCGCTGTCCTCAAATATCCTGTCTGTCTGATGCATGTGATTATTCTGAGAGGAGACGACAAAAAGTTGTTTTTTTTCATGGCTTTTAGTGATTTTCTTGATGAAGGATTGCAGGGGACTTTTAAGTCTCAGATTATAAAGTACCCGTACTGAGTCCTATAGCCCGGAAATTTGTGAGTATTTTAGCACCTCTGGTTCACTCGTCGTCTTGAAGTCAATGTTTGTTTTTTCATGAATTTTTGGGTAGATGTCTGAAATACGGTCTGTGTTTAACACTAGCTTAAGAGACTTTCACGTTTTGTTCTACAACATAAAATATGTCAGTGAATACCCCACTCACAAACTTTGAAGCTTTTATGTCTCTTTTAAAAGGTGGTTGCTAATAAGTGAGACTACAGAATGTGATTATACTGAGCCGCAGTGAACATGGCTTCACAGCGTTGGTAAATGTATGCAGCCTTATTTAATGCGGTGTTCATCATACAGTTGTGTTGTTTGTTTTATAAGTTTAGCTTTTAACTTTCAGTGTAAATCCGAAAAAATGGTGTTCATTTGTGAAGATTATCTTGCTGAACAAAACGTCTAAGTATCATAAACATTTGTTTGCCACAGAGGTTATTTTCTGCAAAAATCCCAAATCCAATGGAAAAATCCCTCAGGCTCTTTGATGAGGAAACCAGGGCGAAGCTTACTTCCGTGGAGGCCAACAGAAAAATGTCACCCCTGGGGCACTCTATTCATTACAAAGAACTGATTACTCTGCCGAACCAGCTGCCCCACTGTCAAGTTATGTGTCATCACTGCATTAGGTAAATAATGTGGTAATTTCACATCGATTTAGATGAGAAGAGCAGCCGTACAAGTGTGGCATGGCATGTACATTGAATGGATGCTCCAATGGGCTGGTTTGGCAGCCAGAGGCATCTTTGCTATCTGACAAATTTAAATCTTCCCTTTAGGCTCCGGTCAGTTCTTTAAACTGAGTCATTTTAAAGCAGCTTAAAGCTACACCCAAGCACATCTTAACCACACACACAGATTAGCTGTTCAGACATCAAGATTAGTCCTCGGGTGCTTCTGTAAACCCTCACTGCATAGAAGGAGGCGGCAGCAAGAAGAGTGTACTTTTTAAGGCTTTGGAGAGACGTGCTGCGGTGAATACACCTCTTTACCTGTGGGGAGTTGAGAAAATAAACACACACACACCTCAGCCAGACATTTTACATCATCCACATCCATTGCATAATGTGTTGGGCAAGAGCGGGCAGATCTGCAGTGAGGACAGTGCTCCGTCATCCATTGTAGTCATGTTAGATAATATTTCCATTCAGTGGACCTTTTGTGTGAATTTACGGCTTCTGCTGGACAGAAAAACACACTTTCTTTATGACTTGGGAATTGAGCGAGACTAAAGTAGAAATACTTGTTAACAATCTAAAAGCATGTTTTTGCTTTTTTTAAATTTTGCATTTCAAGGAGTGAAAAATATTTTTAAGCTCAGACAGCATTCATTCTGCACCAAACAGGTCAGAGAGCCTGGTGGCTTCATGTTAACGTTTTTATATATTAAGTCAGGATGTCCCAGTCAAGTTTTTTTGCCCCCAATCCCGATCCAAGTTATATGATACTGAGTATCTGCTGAAACTGTGTCCAAATCCTGATATTTGTATTTACCTGGATAATACAGCTGCACAGTACACACTTCAATAACTCTAAAGTTATTAAAATCAATCCAGTGTACATCCCTGTGTACATCCAACAATAAACAAACTAAAAACATTTTTATATGGCTCTTACCACAGTTCCACTTAGTAGCATTTTTAAAATTAAAATAACAAAGTAAACAAACGAAAATGTGTCTTCAGAAAGAAATAGCCCTCCAATCCACTTAGTGTAGCATTGTGATGAAAGTTCGGAACACTATAAATGAGTAATATAACAACTGAAACACTTCAGAGTACTATTATAGCTGAACTATAACATTTCCAATCACGTCAAATAAAAATTGATAACAAGTCTGGTTAATACAGCATTATAGTAAAACTAATTCACTAAAAATGAACAACAGCATTTCAATTCCACTTAAAGTGGAGCAGCAGCTTATGTTGAACATGGAAAAAACCAGCTTCTACTTATTAGAGTAGCAGAATTACAATCAAACCTGAATATCTGCTGCAAATCGTGCTCTCTGTTTAAGGTGTGATGGCAGACGTGAACAAAGGATCAGCATCAACATGCACAAATACTTGATCCTTATCAATTAAAAAAATGCATCGATCTGGCCTAATACTGATCCTTCTGTTCCACTGGGGACAACCCTACGATTAAGTATATAGTTGCCTTTAGCAGGTCGAGCTGTATTTGCCATATTTGTGCTATATGTGAAGCAGACCGGTCTAGTTTTGATTAGTTTGTCTCAAGTCGTCATATGCCACCCATCCTCTCCGCTGTCACATAAAAGAGCACTCAGCTTTGTTGCCAGCACACCTAAAGGGAAGCACTTAGAGCCCATTATTAACCCATAACAAGCCCTGAGAGGGACGGGGCAGGGCAGGGTGAGCTGTGGGTTAGGACTCCATTCTTCTCCATTCCAGGATGATCCTCCGGCCCTTAGGCTCAGACTGGTGTTTGTCCGCTCCCTAATTGATGTATTTCTATGTAGACAGCCGACATGCTGGCTGCACAGACAGAGCTGAATAGAGAACATTCACTGGCGGTCGGCGGCTTTCCCGTATGTGCGTGTGTAATTACTTACTCAGAGAGGTTTGCCTCACCAGGATGTGTTAAAGGCGGGGGTCTGATTGAGGGAGACGTGATGTGAATCTGCCGGTGTGGACATGTGTGGACTGTGGGCTTAAGACATGTGCATACGTGTACTGAGTAGTTCCGCTGCTGAAGAACTGATGGGGTGTTTCAGACTGATAGCAGCAAGAAGAAGTGTTTTGTTTGCACATGATGAATTTCTAATCCTCATAAACAAGGGAATATCTTATTGAGCCAGTCTACACACACAGAGACACACACACACACACACACACACACACACACACACTTGTGATGTGGCATTAATGAGGCTATTGTCCTTTGTCCAGTCCTCATGAACAACAACTGACTCTCCTCTCCAGCTATGGACTGCTTCGCACACTGCCAGAAAGCTCAACATTTTCAACATAAATAGTGTTTCCTGTGGATTGGTGGTGATTTTGAACAATTTTATTACATAAATACAGCATAAAAACATTAGACAATATTGCTGTGTTTGATTGACAGGCATCTCTGCCCCTGTTTAGCCTTTGTGGCTGCCCTCTGTACTTGGCGGTTCTTGGTCTTGCATTGATACTTTATTTTTCCTTGTTGAATACTATGTAATGCTACAACTAGTGACTATTTTCATCACAGATTATTCTGAAAGTCTGATCTACTGTAGTCATTTTCTTCTAATGGAATAATGGATTAATAGATATCGCCTTATCACTATATCTGTTTCTCTACATAAAAACTGATTAATATTTTTTTTAATGTGGGACTTTTTTTTGGCTCAAATACATTCTGCTGCTGTCCCTGTTCACAGCAGGTCATTGCTTAGCCTCCATGACGGTACTCCTGACTGCTTCTCCAAACTAGGAGCAAATATGGATAAGTGCCTCATAAAAACCCACTTCAAAAGATCCAAACTATCCTTTTCAATAAAATCAACTTGATCTGAGCCTTTCTCTAACATTTCTTTAAAATCTCCATCATATGTAATATTGCAAACGGTATGTCCATATTTTTGTATTTATGAGACAGTTTGAAAAAAAAAAACAGCTGTTAAACATGATTTATCAGTGAGGGACAATGATATCATCAGGGGATATCAGAAAACAAGTAAATGCTGGTACTAGATGACAACATACAGTACATTAACGTAAACCAATATCTCTGGCTCCAGCCCTCCTTTTTTGTAGATATCTATGACTCCTCTGTATTCTTTCCTTTCTGTCTGAGTCTGCCACAGGATCTGATCTGGCCTATCCTATAGGCTTATGTAATGTCTTGTGTACGTGGGTCTCATCTGCAGCATTGTCTCAGGTTTTTGTCAGGGTTTCCTGCAGGCAGCCAGCACTCTATCTCCGCACCACCATCACTATGTGCTCTGCAGAGTTATTTCTGGATGTCATGCTGCTATGTTTTGTTCTCCAGCTGCTAAAAATACATCCTTACCTCGCTGCTCATGGGCTCCAGATACGATCTGTATTGTTTTTGATTCGGGTGTGTGAGTGACGTTATTTTGTTGTTTAACACTTCGGCACAAAATGGTGGGTGAAACAAAAGCTTTAGAGACACATCGAGGAACAAACAGCTGCAAGGGAAGCAGGAGGACATCCAAGGAGATAGTCTCACCACTGATGTGTGTCTACATGTTATGTATGTGTGTGTATGTGTGCCTTAGGACCAGGGTCACCTCTGTCCCAGCTGTCTTAGGGGGCGCAGGCTTGGCGTGCCCCTCAGACTTGCAAATACCCTCTCTGCTCCGCTCAACACAAAGCAGTCGTTTCTTCAGAACGCACATGTGCTACACTTCACAGCACACACACACACACACACTGAGGCACCCGGACGGGCACACGACATACCCCACGCAGACCAACTGCTCCCTCAATCAAACAGTCCAGCACATGAGGTTTGAGCTCGGCCAAGTGGAACAGCATCTTGCTTTTTGTTTGGCAGAAGAGGGATTTAGAAGCAATTTAAGAAATATGATCGACTTAATGAAACTGGATCGTGCTATGAAAACAATTTTAAGTAATTAGGTTATTTGATTTGCGCCTCAGAGTATGTGACTACTTAGTGATTGAGTGTCTTTTTGTGTCTGTGTCTGGAATGGCTGGATTCCTCAAATCGAGACCTTTGACAAATGTGTTTGGCATAATATCACTATTTCATTAAAAACATTCCTGGGAAGAGTGATGTGATATGTCACTATGTAAGAAGAGCAGCTCTGACAGTTGGCTCAGCCTGGCTACAGCAGTTGCAGTCATGCACATTTACACACACACACACACACACACACACACACACACACACAGAAGAAAAGTGTGGGTCAATAGGATCCCCTCCCCTCGAGGGGAACAAGACCAACCATCTGCTGTTTGCCGCAGCGCTGGTCCAGGCCTCACACACTCTCACACCACACACAAAAACACACACACACATGTCACATTCAACTTTCCTCCATACCATACACCCTAGCCCCAGCCTCTGTATATGCATGCCCCCCCCCCTTTACCACACGTTTTCTCGCTCCCTCTCTCTGCCACGTTTTGCCATCCCTTACAGTGCGTTAAACCGCAGAGCACATCAGTCATGGATGTCTGTGCTCTCCAGATGGACCTTGGAAATCTTGACTCCCCTCGGCCACATCAAAGCTAGGAGGGAGTTCCCAGCAGGAGGCTGCTAGTCACTACTGTAACTTCAGAAGTTTAGGTGGTTTGATTCAAGGACAGCGTGGGTAAATACTTTGTCTGGGGGGTCTCCGTCTCTCTCTGATTGCTCCGCGTACAGCATTTGTGCCTCCGCGCTGAAGGAGATGGTTTAGAGCAGTAGCTCATGCTCCAGGAGAATGTACACTTGTGCTTTTCAGTCTACATAGACACAGTCAAGCTTTCAAACAACTGTTCAGAGTCAGCGCAGCGGATCGAGAAAACCACATTGTTTCTTTGGATACTGGGACTGGTAGCTGACCAGGCCAGAGGAGAGGATGTACTGGGAACTGTGGCTGAGCCAGGTCACGGCCAGTGCCGCGCTGCAGTGCATGCTGGTCCAGAACAAAGGTGGGCAGGCTTTGTGTGTAGATTTAGAGAAGACAGACCATATAATATTGAGCTAAACTGTTTGGCAAAGGAGCGAGATATCGAGTTTTGATTTGAACATAACTCAGAAAGTCTCTCTGCTCTGGCATGTGCCTGCCACATGGTGTGGACTAACAATGGATAATGCTTAATTGCCTGATGAATTTCTGCCAACTTTGCAAGATTAGAGCAATGGCACAAAGATTTCACTCAATACTTTGAGTTTGAATGGGCCAACCTAAAGTGAATGCAGGGAAAAATGATGTATTTAACATGATTTAATCACATAAAGTGCCTCAGAAGCTACGCGTTAAAAGCTTGCATCGTTTTTCACAGACTTGCTCACTACAGTCTGATGAAACAAAGTTGTCTGCCATCTAAATTTAACAAGTTTACGTTCTCAATTCACAAACAAAAACTAAATCTAAAATAGATGTTAACCTCTGAGCTGCACGTGATTGTTCAGACACTGTCTGAGCATCTTATAGTCCAGTTTTCACAGTCTGTTTGTGTCATTCATAACTGTGGTCTTACACCAGTTTCCCTTTTTGCTTTGTTTGCATTATACTAGTTTGTTTTTGTAACTTTGGTTGGCTAATGTTTCACTTGAACTAGGGCATGGGCTTTATCTACATTGTAATACACTAAATATATTGTTATTTTGTCTCAAGTTTAATTTCTCCTGTACTAAAAGGCTGCTTTGCAGTATCGAAATGAAAAAAAGAAAGAAACTGTATGAATCAACTAGCTTTCCAGTCAAACCTTCGCCTGAGTGTGGAGGTGGTAACTTGTCGTAACAAGCAGATGTTGAAAACCGGAAGATGACCTTTAGTTCTTCTCATAAATGCCTTATGTTGTCTTTTTCTGTTCTCCAAACCATAGACATGTGATTATTTTCCTAATCTAAGACTTTTCAACATTACTTACTCAGTGGAGTTTTTGACCAAAATAAAAACCAGGGAACAGGATTCAAGATTACACCATTATAAAGAAATAATGACTAGTCTTTGCTGATGTGGTTCAATACCAAACCACATTTTATTTTTGGGCTGAATGTACATGAATCCTTTTGCTGCTATTCAGAAATAATGCAGCTCTGATTTTTGATCCCGGCATTATCGGGGGTCTGTATTGCCTTTCGCTGTTTCATACATTCATCACTCTTCATGTGCAATGCAATCAGATACAACTACACAACAAACTACAGCCCCCAAAACAAGCACAGAGGGAACTGAAAACCTCTCTCTTTACAAAAAGGTAACCATTTTGTAAGTGTAGGACTTATGGCAAGGCTGTTTTGGATTACACTAAATTTTGTGTACATTAAAAAGAGCAGCAGTGAGTAGTAGTGGCATCTAGAGGTGAGGATTGCAGATTGCAGCCAGCTGAAACTTCTCCCATGTGTGAGTTCCTGGTTAGGATTTCTTCAGTATTCATTGTTCAGGAGGTTCTTTTTAGGACCCAGATTATCTGCAGAGGTCTACAAACAGACCAGGTAATTTCAATTGAACCTAGTAAAAACACTAAATAAAGCAGTTTCACGTTACAAATCAGTGTTTCTCAGATACTGTTTGGCTTATGGCAGACAGCTGCAAGCCCAGCACCTGCTAATGTGTGCTCACCCTTTTTCTCTGGCGACTTAAGATCCAGACGTCCAGGGCATTTTTTGTTTATTTCACAGCTGGATTATTTGCAGAGGTCTGTTTCTTTTCTGAAACAAATGAACAAGGTGATTTAAACCGGTAAAAAAATACTGAATAAAGCAGTTTCATTTAAAAAAATCTCAAATTCTGCTCTTTGCAGAGGGACTGCTTTGGTTTGACTATTCTGGGCTACTAAAGAAACATGGTGAAGTCTATGGATGAAAACCCGCTCCCTATGTAGATATAAACCTCTAATTCTTCGGTAACAAAAACACAACGATTCCTGTTTTCAGTAGATTATACCCCAAAGAAAACATAATTATTACATTATATCACTTTTCTGCCAATATATCCTCCTAAATCCTACACACTGGACCTTTAAAAAATAAATGAAGGTTTAATCGCTAGGTTAATGTTTAAATCACTGCTTTCACCTTCTTTTGATACAAAAAAACAACTAATAACAGCTTTTCCATTTTAAAGTTGCTTGTATTGTGTACTTGTTCTCCACTCTTTGTCTCTCCATTTCGCCACCCTCCTCTCCCACTCGCTCAGCAGCTGTCTGGACTTGTAGTGACTTTGGCAGCAGCTGCTGAGTGTAGTGTGTGTAGCTACGCATGTACTAAATCATCATTGTGTGTCTGTGGGTGTGTGTTATGTAGCTACGGTGATCTCTGCGTCTTGTGTAGCTAGAGGGAGAATCTTTCCTTTGCACGTGTGTCGTAGCTCCTCCCTGTAGCTCCCCCGTATATACACACATACAAAAACACTCCCACCTCAGATCTTACCTGGCTCGGGCTAGACACGGCAGGCCTCTGTGTGTGTAGCCGGTGATAACAGTGTTCTTCAGAGAGTGGATTCGGTAAAGTAATGCCTTTGAGTTGCCTGCAGGCAAGCAGCAGTTTTGAGGAAGAGTGGTCGGCTCTGTACGGCCATCATCGCCAAACAGGGTTCAGGCAGGGGAAACAGCCTGGACAGACAGGTAGACTATCTGCTGAATGGACTTTTAGGATTATGGAGAATTCATCTGTGTCATTTGGTTAGAGGACATCAGTCTGATGTCAGTATTGGAAAAGAATGTGTTTTTTTTGTGGTCAGTTTGTGCTCAGAGTGACTATAATGATTCTAATGATTTCTATTGTAGACTGCACATTTTTTTATGTCTGCAATTGTGAATTTTTGTCACCGCGAATGATATTGTCTTCTCAGTGACATTTTGTTTCACTCATCTCAATAGTTTGCCTTCACTCTCCATAACCCCTGCTCCTCCTCTTCCTCCAGAAGCTCTCCACCGGCCGTTCGGCCTGGACTCTGCAGCACTGACGGAGGCGGTACGCTGGAGCTCCAAGGAGAACCTACTGGGGGCGGCCGAGAGCGACCCAAACCTCTTCGTTGCACTTTATGACTTTGTCGCCAGCGGAGACAACACGCTCAGCATCACTAAAGGTGACTATTTCTCTCCAGTTCACTGTTTTGTATTTACTGATTATCTTGATGTTGTTTACCAGTTAAGTTTGTCAGGAGTTTCTGATTTCACAACAAAAACAGGTTTGGTCGTGTTGTGTGCTGAAACAAGGCTTGAATTACTTGTCTTCCATGCATCATCACCTGCAACGTGATCCTGTAGAGATTTCTCCATGTCATCGATCATTCCCAAACACGCCTTCCGAACAAACACTGTTGACTTTCATTGCAACAGAACAGAGGGATTACCTCACATAACAATGAGTCAGCAGTGAAAACCTCAAGGCAGTGCCTGTGATTGGCAGGTCAGCAGCTCATAGAAAGGATGTTTGATGAGTAAAAGTGTAGTTATCGCAGAGGAATGTTGTGTGTCAATAGCTGAGCCAACTGTCCCTATAATTTTACCGTCATGACATCAGCTGGTATGTGACCCCCGGCCTACGGCTTTCTTTGTCATCCCACATTCCTCTTTCACACTAAACTTTAATTCTAACGTCTAACGTTTTTATATTTTAACATCCACAATCCCACAGGGTGAAAAGTAATATGAGAGTTTGTTATCTGAAACTTGTGCAGACAGCATGACTAAAATACCAGTGATGCTTATGTTATGTCTTAATCTTTTCAGTATTTCTTACTCCTCTCTCCATTACACACTCGTTGTCTCCAGTCCAAACCTCCTCTCTGTCAACCAGCAGCAGTTAACCAGTCAACCAGCTCTCCCTCGAGTAATGAGCTTTAATACCCTCATAATATTATCCAGAGACAGCCATGCTTGTGTCCCAAACCGATTCAAAGCATTAAACGTGGCAGAGTGTGTTAATTATCCATCGTTTTAAGACTTCCACAGCAGCTGACTGGGATGGAAATGATGTTTAGACCCTGACTCATGGAGTGAATCTGAGATTTCTGCCCACATGCGAGCACATGTACACTCCCAGGCTCCACTGCACTTTTCCTATCGGTGCCGCTCTTTGCTCTGTCACATGGAAACACCCCAGCATGCCTCTAATGCTGCGCTAATATGGAATACGTTCAACTGTAATAATAACAGGTGGATGAGCACAGCGGGGCAGAGGCTGATCAGAGAGAGAGACTTAGCAGGCCCATGTCTGGGGCTAATCTTTGTCTCTTTTCTGTGCCAGGTCAAACCAGGCTAGGCCAGACCAGGGCCCCGGCTTCAGGCACACATGGCTCCCAGTGTGAGGCAGTCAGTGTTTCCACTCCCACAAAACTTACAGACACAGAGGAGACTGGTGGATTGGTGGGCTGGATGTGGATAACCATCTCTGTTTAATGTAGTTCTGTGGATTTCTAGTGTGGAGTGTTCAGCTTTAAGAGTTAGACCTGCAGCTCTGGTTAGTGGTTTCATATGACTTGGCCATGGATGTCTCACTGACTAGACTTTCTGTAGTTACATGTCTGATTTCTTAGTTTACGGCATTATATAATCGAGTCATGACTACCTCAAGCCGCATTCAGATCAACTCCAGCCCTGCATGAAGTGGTGGTTAACCTACTTGAAAAGTTTATTTCTATTGTGTACCTCGTGATGAAAGATCAAGTAGTTGCAGCAGTGATAACTTTCTGGAGTTGTGTGAGAATTATAAACTGTTGTGCACTGTTTTGGCATCTGAACAGCTTTTTAATTGCACAAACTTGTTACTTTAGTTGGACTTCCTGGATCAGATTCCAGTGTCTCACCATTATGCTCGGGCGGTATCACGGTATGATAGTTATTTAGAAATCCAGAAGGTATGATTCTCAATATTGTCAAAAATACAGATGCTCATCTTTCTATGAAACTAATATCAGAGTTTCCCATGCATTCATTCATTTGTGTCTTCCCAACACAATATCAACATCTGGCACCACATATTGATTTTGATATTTATTATAAAACACTATATACAACACTATATAACAGGCGCAGTGAAAGTGAACCTTAACCATTCAATGCCTCCTTCTAAAAAATTTGCTTTCACTCGCCTCTGCAGCAGCTGGTCCTCTCGTCAATTGATCTGATTAGCTCCGATCGGATCGACTATCTGAATAAATTATCAATCCCGCAACTCAAACTCCACAATGTGCCACTGAGGAAAGAAACACTAATGTGGAGTCGAGCCCGCGCCACAGTCATGGACCCGCAAAAAAGATGATAAAAGATGATACAAAGGAAGGACACACAAAAACAGAGGGTTTGCTTCTGTTGATGAAGTTTGTTTAGCAATGAGTTGACAATGTAATTAAGCTAGTTTCAGTTTGGTGAAAGAGAGAAACTTAAATTCAGAAGGTGTACGGTTGTATATTTCCCCTTTAATAAGGAGATAGGTGTAAGAGGATAATTTATTTTATTTTTTGACTTCTTGCAAGTGTAATAAACTAAAAAAAGCTATTAGAGCTTGTGGAACTTAGCAAACTTGCTGCCTGGGCAAACCTGTATCACAGATTACTGTCATATACTGTATACTTTGGTGAAATGCCAGGAAAGTATGAAAAAATAGATAAACCCAAGCTAGTCACCGGTATCTGAAGCAACATGCACACCCCATCACAGCACCTTGAGTTGTTTTAACACACACTGCTGTTCTTTCAGCCCTCTTAAAGGTAACATACCACTATTCATCAGAGATGAAAGATTTGAGGTATACTTTGTGTGTAAAACTTCTGAGTGGTGGGAGAGATAAAGACGGATGTGGGCAGGAAGAAAAGGCAGTGTAGAGGATGTGTGGTGGAAGTGCAGAGGTAGGTCGACTGATACCTCTTCTCTCTCTCCCTCCGTGGGCCCCAGTCTGTCCTCTTCCTGCTCCAGTCCTCCATCAGACGAGCAGGACTCATCACGGCTCATTCAGTGTTGTTTTTTACACTGATGATAGGTACCCCCCTCCTTCAGTCTCCAGCACATCAGCCGCTCAGCTCTCTCATGTCTCTCGCACTGACGTCAGAGACAGAGGGAGATAGAGACAACAGACCAAGTCCCTACATGCCTGGTTTTGCCAAGCCCTCCATGACAGATATGCACTTCACCCAACCCTGTCCTTGTTCCAAAGCTTTTCATGTTCTTTCAATGAGAGGCGCGTCGTATCCATGACTCCTCTCTCCTGTGTTTGATCTGTTGTTAAGGCGTGTGTCAGTTATTATCCATGGTATGTACCGTACCGTAGTGTACTGTATTACAAACAGTAGACGTCTCTCAGCACAACCCCAGTTTGGAGAAGTGTCAGGAAAGCCGAGCAAGCAAAAATCTGTAACATTTAAATCTATGCTCTATTGAGATTTGTTTTTCATCACTTTACCATTAATGGCTTTTATTTTCCATCTCAGTTACTCATTGTGTGACTTTGGTGAACCTGGTCTACCCATTTAAAACGCCAAAGTCAAACACTAAGAAAAACAAAAAAACATTTGATGAAGCAGTGGACCAGTAGCTCCTGTGTTCAGCAGTTTTAAATGACTGTTTTTCTCGAAAGAGTCTGGTCTGCTTTAAAGAGAGCAATATTAACGGTTTCAGTCTCCTTTTGGAAATCGCTAAATATAGCGTAAACTTACACTGATATCGATTTTTTAGTTGGCCAAAATCATTTTTGATGTGGCCATTTCTTAGCTCCAGTCTCTGTACTCCTGTCTGCTTCTTGAAATTGGGCGCATACCAACCAACATCTCCTGTATACACTGACAATCGATACATTCTTCACGCAAACACACTTAAAATGATCCAAACGTTCCCTTTAAACTCATGATTAAAGGAATTTTATTTTTACTTTTACATTTTTTACAATGACCTGCAAGTTTTATTCAAATTCTGATTTAACGTCACTCTATAAGGGCACTTCAGCAGTAAGCGTGACTGAGACGAAAGACGTCAACACGTGGCTCTTTTATTTTATCAATCTTTCTTACCACCAGTCCTCGCTGCCGCTGATTATATCACCATGAAATCAAGTCTGATAAGTTGCCCCTCTTGTGTCCAGGTGAGAAGCTACGTGTGCTGGGCTACAACCAGAATGGAGAGTGGAGTGAAGTGCGCTCTAAGAACGGCCAGGGTTGGGTGCCCTCCAACTACATCACGCCAGTCAACAGTCTGGAGAAGCACAGCTGGTACCATGGGCCCGTGTCACGCAGCGCTGCAGAGTACCTGCTCTCGTCCCTCATCAACGGTAGCTTCCTGGTACGGGAAAGCGAGAGCAGCCCCGGACAGCTGTCGATTTCTCTCCGCTATGAGGGGAGAGTCTACCACTACCGGATCAACACAGCCTCTGATGGAAAGGTAGAGTTTAGTAGATTTAAAAAAGAAACTTTTTAATTGTCTGGTAAACTAGATTAAAAGGTCCAGTTGTTTTCTGTAGTTGGTGTTCACTAACTCTCCTGGTATCCGTTCCTCTTTTCCTTTCTTCCTCCCCTTCAGGTGTATGTGACGTCTGAGAGCCGTTTTGCCACCCTGGCCGAGCTTGTCCACCATCACTCCACTGTAGCCGATGGCCTGGTCACCACCCTGCACTACCCCGCACCCAAATGTAACAAGCCCACAGTGTACGGTGTGTCACCCATCCATGATAAGTGGGAGATGGAGCGCACAGATATCACCATGAAGCACAAGCTGGGAGGAGGCCAGTATGGAGAGGTGTACGTGGGAGTGTGGAAGAAGTACAATCTCACAGTGGCTGTCAAAACACTCAAGGTAAGAAGGCTCTCTTTGCATCATAATTCAGTTAGTCTCAACTTCTTTGCAGAAATCTTAATTGTAAAAGTGGTTTTAGATCGCCATCTGGAGGTGGACTGTGGTATTACATGTGATTATCACAAATATTACTGCATGATACCATGTCTGTCCAACCCACTGATAAAAGTGTTTCCTTTTTTCATTTTCTGTTATGACAGGAGGACACCATGGAAGTTGAAGAGTTTCTGAAAGAAGCAGCTGTCATGAAGGAGGTCAAACACCCAAACCTCGTTCAGCTACTGGGTCAGTATTTATCAACAACACTGATTCTACAAACGAGTTACCGCGCTACCACAAAATCAAACCAATTTTCATATTTATCTGAATACATTTGAGTGACCATGAGGGACCGAGGCCGAGAGCTGAGTATACTTGACCCCAAAGTCCATTTCGTTTGAGTACCATGAGCACTGTTTACCGCACCCGATTCCCCTTAAAAGTTTGTCTCAAGTATGGTCGATGCGTACTCCGGTATGGTACAGATCAGGTGGGAAGACCAACTGTACCAAAACACAAAAATGGTCTGCTATTTAATGCAGCTACAAGGAGTTTTTAACAGTCTCAATGTAACACTGAAGCATCAGTATCAGACAGAAGTGCAGCCCTCTGTGGACAGACCTCGATCCAGCTTCGTTCTGCAGTCCGGTGGGAGACAGACAGCTCTGGGTCTGACAGCAGCTTTGCCTCGAGCTTTGCCTCACCTCTCCATTGGTTTCCACTGGTGAGAGTCGCCAGTGCAGCAGTGTCCGTGTGGCGTCCTTTTCTATACTGTAGCACAGCAAAAATGTAATGTAGACGATGGTGCAAGAGTACTCATGTACAGACCAACATTACTAATGTGAAAGCTGAGAGGGGTGCAGTTGTTCTCGGACACAGTGCAAATCAATCGTACGTAATATGAAAATGTCCTTAGTGGATGTTGCTATCTGTATTCTGACTGCTGTCTCTCTCCCGCAGGTGTGTGCACGTTGGAGCCTCCGTTCTACATCGTGACTGAATACATGCCACATGGCAACCTACTGGACTACTTGAGAGATTGTGACAAGGAGGAGGTGAACGCTGTGGTGCTGCTGTACATGGCCACACAGATCTCCTCTGCCATGGAATACCTGGAGAAGAAGAACTTCATACACAGGTAAGTGGATACTACAGGTGTGTGTGTGTGTGTGTGTGTGTGTGTGTGTGTGTGTGTGTGTGTGTGTGTGTGTGTGTGTGTGCATGCCTTGCATATTTTGCCCAACTCATTTGTCAGAGTAATCTAATTACTCTCTTTTTCCCACCCTGACTCTCTTCTCTTTACTTCATTATCCCTCCCTCAGGGATCTTGCAGCGAGGAACTGCCTGGTCGGGGAGAATCATGTTGTGAAAGTTGCAGACTTCGGCCTGAGCAGGTTGATGACTGGTGACACCTACACGGCCCATGCAGGCGCCAAGTTCCCCATCAAATGGACTGCGCCAGAGAGCCTTGCATACAACACCTTCTCCATCAAGTCGGATGTCTGGGGTGAGCGACACAAGTGCATACATTCATAATATAGTAGTAATATGTCGTAGTAGCAAGTGTTTCTCTTTTGTGGCTTAATTTTAATGTACTAATGTTTGATCTCTGAAAATTGTCTTCATTCCAGCATTCGGCGTGCTGCTATGGGAAATTGCCACCTATGGCATGTCTCCATATCCTGGCATCGATCTGTCTCAGGTCTATGACCTCCTGGAGAAAGGTTACCGCATGGAGCAGCCAGAAGGATGTCCGCCCAAAGTCTATGAACTCATGAGAGCATGTGAGTCGTAGTAATCTTACCTACCTCGTATTTATTCACCGAGTGGCTGCCCTCCAGTCTGAAGACAAAAATAGGAGCTTGACAGCTTTGAAAAAGTTGTTTCTATCGATCTCTGTCAAATCTTCGTCATGTCACAGATCACTGCATCCTATATCATACTGTTTTAACACTCACCATCCTGTTGTTATAAAGAAAAAGGTGACTTACAAACTATAGTCTAGAGTTACAGGATCTGTAACTGCATTTCTCTACTTGCTTAATGAAAGTCATATATCATCATCAAATACAGTACGTTTTTGTAGTAACATGCCTTTTGTCTTCTCCCTATCAGGCTGGCAGTGGAGCCCATTAGACCGGCCCTCGTTTGCAGAGATCCACCAAGCCTTCGAAACAATGTTCCATGACTCCAGCATCTCTGAAGGTACAGTAACTTATCGCCCGCTAGCAGTTCAACTCTCACTCTTTTGTGCAGCTAAAAAACTGCTTAAATAAAGCTTTTAAAATTGCTGTAATGGTTGAGCTGAACGGGCAAACTCTCATTCAGAGGGCTGCCTGTTCAAACTAGATTCTCTGAGAGAGAGGTAGAAAAAAATACGTTTTGAATTTTATTAATCCCCGTGAAAAAAGTCATCGGAGCAGCAAAGAGAATAAATAATGGATTGGAATAAGAGAAGAAACAGAAGTGTAAAATTAAAAAAATAATAGTAGAGCTGCAACAATTAGTCAAGTGACTCGTCATTCTACAGTCAATTAGTTTGCAACTTTTTAGATAGTTGAAGAAAGAAAAAACAGACATTTGCTGGTTTCATGCTTCTCGAATGTGAAAATTCAATGCTTTTCTTTGTCATACATGATCCTAAACTGAATAGCTTTGGTTATTCAGACTGTTGACATATAAAACATACTATTTGAAGGCGTCACCTCGGGCTCCGGGAAATTACACGGGACATGTTTCACTGTTTTCTGACATTTTATCCTTAAAACAATCAAGAAAATAATTGGCGGATTAATCAATAATAAAAATAGTGTTTAGTAACAGCCCTAATAAAAAGGTTAGACCTGACCACTTACATCAAGAATTTGACTAATCATTTGATCATGTTTAAAATAAAAAATATAAAATTATTGTGTATGCTGGTATGCTGGTGTGTATGCTTGTTTGCATTAGGATTTTTGCATCTTTTTAATTGAGGGTTGTTTTTTTTTTTTGGTTGTTTTTTTCCAGAGGTAGCAGAGGAGCTCTGTAAGACGGCCTCCTCTGGTCACTGCGGACCACTTCACCCTTTCAGTCACGACATGCCCCTGTTGCCTTCCAAATCTCGCACACTCCTAAAGCACACAGAAAACAAGGAAAATATCGAGGGTGGACTCGACGGGCGATCTGACCACGGCACGCACAGTCACTCAGGTACAGCCAGACACGCCCACCTCACTACCAACCAGTCAGCTGCACCATATTATGATTCTGCAGGTTCGCCAGAGAGCGGCCATTCACAGACTACACTGCAGCGCCGCGAGGCCCGCCGCCTGAAAAGAAGAGCTGTCATTTTCCCCAACAACTGAGAGCTGGTGCAAGCATCTGTCGGGCATCCGGTCGATCATCCAGTGCTATCTCAAAGCAGATCTGCAAGCACAGCCTGACATCGTCACTTTACACTGGCGTAGAATTACAACTGGTTCAGCACTCAGAGGGATTTGATTTCTAAGGTTCAAGACTCTGTTTATTCAGCCATGAAATGTCAGTGCTCATGTCATCTGACACTGATTAAAGGATGTAAAAGATGAAAATAAGACAAAACAGTAATAGAATCATAAAATATAGATGCCAACAAAACATTAAAAGTAATTGGTAACTAAATGCTTACAATCACATAATGGGTTCTCAAATGAAGTAGAAAAAATAGGTATGAATAAAAGGTATTAAATGAAGTACTCTATTGGTTTCATAATCACTTTAAGGGTACTGATATTGGTATTGGTACTGGTATCATCAATTTTAAAAAGGTTCCCAGCCCTTATCCTCGGATACAACAGTTCAATGTATAGTACCAAACAAAACATTTAAGCATTAACATCAGAAGTTTTCAGTTTTGTTTCCGAATCATTGTAAATGTAGACAGCTCACCTCTGTCAGTCACAAACACAAATACATCGGGTGACCTACTTTCGAAACTGAACCATTGTCCCTTTTCTCAAACACATTGCTCACGCAGTAAATATGGAAACTATTTGTTATCTGTGATGGAATGATCTTGCTCTTATTCTGTCTTGTCAGTATTTGTTGCATGACTATTATTTCCACAACCTAATCAATTCTTGCTATTAAATTATGTATTAATTTTTTAACCCTAATATTAAATTTCCACAATATCCGTTGTCTTTTGTTTGTCTGTTCTCACTTAAGTTATTGCTTATTTATTAGTTTGTTTGCTTTTTAAATTTATTTCAAAATAAAATGTTGTTTCATTTGTGTGTTCACCTGATGTGTAAACAAGGCAGCCTGTCTTTGACTTGCTTTGCCCTTTTTTTTCCCACCTGTTTTGTCACTGTCACCATTTTGTCATGCTTTTATGTTTTGCTCCATGAACATAAATACTCATCAATAAAGGGAACAATAGCTTTCATTAAGTCATAAATCCAATCAAAGTGGAGCATGCAGAATGTTCCACAATGTCATTAAGCACAAGACTTCATGAATCATCACCAAATATTCATATGATATTAATGAAACCACAAAGATTTTAACCACAGTGTTCATGTCTCATGTGTGGTATTAATATTACTTGTTTGTATGCAATTATATTTACATGCAAAAGCTATCAGTGATGAGAGAACCGTGCCAAAAAGGAAATATTGACCAAATATTAGTGCACTTATTCACTTTACAGAAGTCTGGCAGTTAGACTGTGTCCCAGTTTGCAGTTTTCTCCTCCATAGTGCCAAATTCAGATTGGCTAGAGAGGATTCTGCACCATACTGTATTGTTTTGAAGAGCAGAAATACTGTGAAAATTAATTCCCCCCATTGAGCAAAGTTACAGAACAGCCCTATTAGTAACAGGGGTTTGGCAGTTACTGTTTGCCATGTGTTCTCATCATTTCCTAGAAGTATATTCATCATCCCATCTTTTACGAGAGCGGCTTGTAAATCATTGAATTAGTGTTTGCATGTGCATGACTGGCATGGACTAAAAAACTTTCCATTCCTTTTCCTGAAATGCTTTTTTCCTAACTCATGAGTCCCTGAGGAGAAAATAACAGCTTTTAGAGAGAGAGGGGGATAGTCTGTCTTATCACAACAGCACATAGCTGCCTGATGCAGTGAGTGACATTAATGTATAGACGGGCACATTGAGAGACTAGAGCTGTATTCTTCATTACCTGTTTTTTTGTAACAAGTCAGGTAAACAAAGACGGATGTGTTCCTGCTTTGTTTCGTTGTTTTAATCCTGCCCTCTCCTCTCTCTCCAGGCTGGGCTAGTTTGTTAGGAGGGGACGGCCGATCAGGCAGCTCCCCGGCTCTGCCCAGAAAACAGCAGCCCAGAGATAAATCTCCCGCCAGCCTTTTAGAGGACGCACAGGATATGGGCACATTTACACGAGACCGCAAGACTGGCTTCTTTAGCTCCTTCATAAAGAAGAAATCTTCCTCTTCTTCCTCCTCACCATCCTCTCAGCTCCAACAGAACCTCCCGACGCCTCCCAAGAGGAGCAGCTCATTCCGGGAGATGGAAACGCAGCCTCACAAGAAATACGAGCCTACCGCTGATTTCAGCGCTCCTCCTCCCCTACCCCAGTCGGACAGTCTGGGTGGCTTCTCCGCGTCTCCGTCTCACTCCCATGGAGAACCCACTCAGGCGCAGTCACGCTGCTGTGGAGCTGCTTTTGGACAAAAACCCTCAGGTGGGGGGCTTGCCTCGCAGGTGACGAGCGGCAGCAGTTGGAGTGGGCTGGCAGGTTTTTTTACCCCTAGACTCATCAAAAAGACCCTGGGACTACGGACAGGAAAGACAGCCTCTTCAGAGGAGGGTGGAAGTATAGCTGGAGGGCCAAAACCCTTCCCTAGGTCCAATTCTACCTCCTCCATGTCAGCTGGGCTGCCAGACCTGGAGCGCATGGCTCTGACTTTACCCAGGAACCGCAGTGCTAAACCCCCTCTAGAGCGGACTGCTTCCACAACCTCGCAGCCAGAGAACGGGGCTGCACGGCCCTCAGAAACTCTGCTGAGGAGGATGGACGAGGGGACCGCACAGATCAGGGAAAGACCCAAAGCCAAGCTATTACCCCGGAGCGCTGCTGTCGGGGTGAGGGCACCAGGTGTTGGGGGGGAGGTGGGGGAATCGGACAGTCTGTCTCGGGTCAGGGAGGGTAGAGAGGAGACAGGGGGAGGACTGGACAGGCAGCAGAGTTGGCCTTCTCCCTCTAAGACTTCTAGTTCGAGTGTTTCATCCGCTGCAGCAGGTGCACCAACTCACAACCACAAAGTTCCGGTCCTGATCTCCCCCACGCTGAAGCACAGCCCCGCGGATGTGCACCTGGTCGGGCTAGACTCTCAGGGGAACCGCTTCAAACTGCTGTCTGAGCACCAAGCAGATCGAGACAGGCCGCGACTTGTAAAACCCAAGTGCGCGCCTCCTCCCCCTCCCACCCTGCGCAGCTTGCAACACTCCTATAGCGGCGACGGAGAGGAGCAGGTAGGAGGAGCACCTGTGGAAGTGAACGGAGACACATTGAAAGGTCACAGGTCAGGGCGTATGTCAGGAGGAGCGGCGACGGGCAGACCGTCAGTGCCACCACCACAAGTGCCTCCTGCGTCTTCCTCCTCCGTTTCCTCATCTTGCTCTGCCACCACCAACACGACTCCCACCAAAATGGCCAACGGAGCCGCCACCACTGCCTCCTCCTCCTCACACACAGCACCGTCTGCCGGCTCCAAAGTGGCACTGCGGCGAACCAGGCAGCAGGCAGAGAGGGTGCCCCTGGAGCGAGTTAGCCGCGAGGCCCTGCTGGAGTGCGCTGAGTGCCTGAGCAGCGCCCTCCACGCCAGTTCAGAGAGCCCCTCCAGCAGCCAGGTGTTGGACGCCGGCCACCAGCTGCTAGACTACTGCTCAGGTTACGTGGACTGCATCCCTCAGATGAGGAACAAATTTGCCTTCCGAGAGGCGGTGGGGAAGCTGGAGCTCAGCCTGCAGGAACTGAGGGCGTCATCCTCAGGAGGTGGAGGGCTGGGTGGCTTAGGGCCCAACACTGTACTGGACAACCTGCATAGCTGTATTAAAGAGATTAGTGACGTAGTACAGAGGTAGCCACTGTGACGACACCAACTGTCACCCCTAACTACCCGACTAACTGCTTATATTCCCTTTTTTTTTTATGTTTCTGGTTCTTCTGACAGCTTTTTGGGGGACGAAATGAGATGAATCTCTTAAAGTACCTCAGAGAAATCACTACAAAATGTATTCTTTTAACTGTTTACAAACAACCGTTTCATAAGATGCCAGTGTGGACACTAATTTTGCTCTGACCTGTACATATTCAGAAATGTTTATACCAAACTTAATGTGGTTTAAGTCACACAATGAAATTTTTTGCCCCACGTCTCCACCTGGCCGCGATAAAGGCGTCTTTGTCAAATGAATGTCGAGTGTATCAGCTGTGTGTAGCCGGCCCGGCGAGTCGGTAAAGTCTAAGCTCACTCTGCTTGTCTGTCAGTCTGTCACGTGCTGAGCGAGAATGTCGGTGGTTGTGCCCAGCCTTACTGAGAATACTAGACGACTGTTTTCACTGACTAACAGTGCTTCACAGATGAGGGAATCATCAGTTGGGTGTACTGTGTTTCGCAGTAGGGTGTTTTGCTCAGTGTCTGGGGAACTGAGTGACCATAAGCCATTTTTTTAAAGCCATTGTATTCTAAAGGATCGAAAGCAACAACGGGATTCAATATGATTTAAGGTTTTGGGGTCTCAATTGTACACTTTTATTCCGTGTGCAGATGTTTGTTTGTTTTTTCTTGTTTTCATTTCATGTTCTTGACAGTATTTGTTAAGTAGATGGACAATTGTGATAAAATTATAGATATCCCCATAATTAAAGATCCAGTGTGTAGGATTTAGGAGGATAAATTGGCAGTTATCGTGTTTTCTGGTCCTTAGATTGAGCTTGTTATAGCTACATAGGGAGCAGGTCTGTTGTAGTCCAGAACAGACAAACAAAACACTGAGTTGGGATAGGGCAATTTGCATTTTCACGTCATTCACCAAAGTTAGGAGCCCCTCAGTGACAAAAGTGTCAGATTTTTTAAAAAGCTAAACTGCTATATTGAGAGTTTTTACTGTTTTAAATCACTGGGTGCGTTTCATCTGCGAATAATTTGGTTCTTGGTAAAAGCAACATTTTTGCATGGCAGTATCAAATTGATACACTGCTGCCAAACTGATAAATATTCCAAATACAAATTAAGCTTTTATTTGCCTACTTGAATAATAAAGTCAGTTTTCCCATTTCAGTCCAATAGATAAAATTTGCTGCAATTAAAATAACTGAAGTGAGATGAACAGACTGAAAACGTTTATAAACAGAATAGATAAAACAGATCTTGACAAAGTTTACCATTGGGGACATAATATGCAGTTGAAAAAAAGATAATATATTGTAATATATGTTATCGCAATACTCAGCATATCGCAAAATTTAGAGGCCGCTGGTTGCAGTCTGCAATCCCCCTAAATCTTACACACTGCTCCTTTAAAGCCTTGTTTTTAACAATTTATAGAATAATCAACTGTTCAGACATTCCCACGTGTCCTCACAAGACTGAAGGGATCACTGACGTCAAACTTTTGTGCATTTGACAAGCGTGTAAATAAGCTCAAATGAAACGTTAAGTGCACGTTTCGGTATTACCAAATACAGGCTTATCAGATCAAAAAAAAAAAAAAAAAAAAGAGAAAAATTATATGAATCTCTTTTGTTTATTCCCCACAATACTAAAACGTGAATAAATGTGGGGTGTCTTATCATATGCACAGCATTTGTCTTCGCTTCAGTGACGTAACTCATGTTCACACCTTAACACAGTGCCACAAAAATGGGGGTGAAAAAACCCCAGTCTCCTAAAGCATTTCAATATTTATGTCCAGTTATCCTTGCACACATTTCTTCCTTGTATGACGGAGCAGATGAGAGCAGAGGGAGGAGAGGGGAGAGAGCACAGGGTAGCGCATGAGCAGGTGAATTGGGACAGTATTTCTATAAGTGTCCTTCTGAGTATGGACAGTGCTGGATTCCCTGTAGCCTTGTCGTGTCCTCAGTGCCTCAAAATTTCTTCCATGTATGAACACTGCGAAATGCAGAGACCTACTTTACACCAATCACACAGTACTGATCTCTCAACAAACAAAACTGCAGTATGTCTTCAGCACATGAGCGATTTGTACATTATTTGGTTCAAAGAAAAATGCTTTTTAGAATGTCTATGTATGAACTTGAATTTTAAATTATTCCTGTTTTTTTTTTTTTGTTTTGTTTTTTTTTATTAAAAGCACAGACCTATTTTGAGAGAAAAGTTATGTAAATATTTGATTTTATTTCATATCCAGGAAACAAAAGATTTATGTGCGGATACAGCATAAAGAGCAATGTTTTTGACTGAAGAGATGTATGGCAAGACTGAGGCTCATCCACCCAGATCTGAATATCTGCTTTATGAATGTATTATTCTTCCGTTCAGAATCCGGTCGAATGTTCATCTGCATGACTCTTTAATCTCTTACAGTGCCATTGAATTTTATTTATTATATTTTGTTTATTTGCCCACACTTCTAATTTTGGTCACACTAAATAATTAAGTCCAGCAACAGCTGCTCTGTTTTTTGAGCGCAAACAAAACTGTGTACAGCACACACGAAACTCACAGATTATTTTCTTTGCTTTGGCTCACATCTTTAAGTACACTGGATAAGGCCTCAGACACGTCGGTTCATCCACACGCGTTGCTTACTACAAAATCTAATCGCTGCAGGTCAATAACACTTTCATCATGCCTGTCAACGACACTTGATGGATTGCCAAGTAAACGTTTTTGTCAACTTGTGTTGTGGTGCGTTTCATATCATTTCACGTTGTTGTGTGAAGAATTGATGTCCAACTTCTTGCCAAACAGGACCCTTTGTTACAAACTGATGATTGGTTTCTGTTCACTGTGAGTTTTTAACAACATGGACGAAAAAACATCTTTTCTTTCATGATTCTTGGTGCCTTTTTGTGAACAAAATGATTTATGTACAGTACACTATCACTGCAAAAATTCACAGGTATGGCGATGTTAAAAAAGTCCATCATTTCAACATTGTTTTCTTTGGTTTGTCATGAGATTGAGCATATCACTACAGCATGCATTTCAGTCGTTTGGAGGTTAACAGTCAGATGCAAACTTGAAACTGAAAGTTGCACTTTGAAGATTATGTATTTAGATACTCAGTCAGGCCGTTTATTAGTGTCCATTAACACCATTAGTGCAGCCACATCTGTTTATGTTTTCTCTCTGACAAATGACACGAGTCTGCTGCACTAAACCCAAGCTGCTCTGTCGTCCGACCACGTCAAAGGTGTTGTCTAAAAAAATGTCTCATTAGAAGTTTCTGTGAAGTTGTTATGCGTCTTTGTCGAACAGGTTTCCCAAAAAGCCTTATCGAGAAAAAGTATAACCTCCCAGAAACACATTTCCAGTCTGGACTTTTTTTTTTTTTTTAAGAAATAAAACATATCTAATCAATTATTAGAGTCAATAAATTGATTTTGTACCAGTGTTTTTTTCCTCAAATCTTATATCTGAACTGACCACAATTTTTTTTCTCATTCTCATCAGTCTTCTGCATCCTCTGTTTTTATGTTGCCTGCAATTATCTTGTATATCTGGGTTTTGTTTTTCTTTCTTCCTGTCTCTGTTTTGGAGAACAGCTCTGGAGAACGTGTGTACACATCATTATACCAAAGGCCACTTCTTCAGTTGTACGAGTGCAATGTAAACCAACACACAAAATAATGGAATATGTGAATCTAAACAGGGATTAAAATGGCAGAAATGTTAACATTAACTTTTTTATTGTACAAAATATATATTTTGTGTTGTTTTTTTTTTTGTTTCTTTTTTTATTTAAAGCTCACGTTATATTACTGTGAAGTTTTGCTTATCAGTGTTAAGCCTATTGTAAATAATAAAGATATTGATGATTACTGTTTTCGTTTTTGGTTGTTCATCTGCCTCCAAACACTTTATTGTCTCTGGCTCGTTGTCTTCAAATGCAGGAAAACTGCAAAATGTACAACTGTTGTAAAATTGACATGTAATATATTCAGTATAGGCAGAATTAAACTGATTCTAAAAAAATCAGTCTTTTTAAGGTTATATATATACAGTGCCAATTTCAAGAGATTTTTATTGGGATTTTTTTTTGTAATTGACCTACACAGAATAGTTAAAATTGGTGAAGTGAAATGGAAAAAAAAAGTTTTTGAAAAAATCTGAAAAATAACAATGAAAAATGGTGGGTGTACATGTATTCAACCCCCTTTGCTTTGCTTGGTTTTCCACCAAGCAATAGGCACAATTTAGACCAAAGAGCTCTTCGCACAGCTCGAGGACAAAGCTCTGGAGGCGCACAGTTCAGGGCATGGTTGTGAAAATATTACCTGAAACTTTGAACATCCCACTAAGCATCATTGAATCAATTATCACAGAATGTTAGAAATACAGCTACAACAAACCTGCCAAGAGAGGGCTGCCCACAAAACCCAAGGACGGGGCAAGAAGCACATTCAACAGGGAGACAGCACAGACCAAAGATAACCCTGAAGGAGCTGGAAAGCTCCTCAGCAGAGACTGTACTATTTGTCCATAGGATCGCTTTGAGCAATACACACCACAGAGCTGGACTTTATGGAAGAGTGGCCAGAAAGTTCAATTTTAGTGTTTTAGTTGACCAGGGAGGGTAAATCTGGTAGGAGACTACCCAAAGATATGAAAGAAGGTATTCTGGTCATATGAGACTAAAACTGAACTTTCTGGACACTCACTCACTTTTGATGTTGTTACTAAAAAAGACACAATTTGTGTGCATATCTCTGAGTTTAGCGATTGCCTGGTTGACAGGATAAATCAGATGTATTATTTTAAAACAAACTTCTGTAATTTATTTTAAGTAATTTTAATTTGAGTGGTGGGGAATAATACATTTATACCTCCTTTTCCAACATGTAAGATGTAATTTCTTGTTAATTATTTGAATGTATTCCTTGAGCTTAGGTTATACATTTTTGTTATTTATATTTTGCAATTTTTTAATCTTTTTGTTTGTTTGTTTTTCGGAATAAATATCCATCTATATATCTGATTATAATATATATATATATTTTTTTTTTATTCTTATCATGTTCATCAGTCCTGCCGGTGACGCCTGCCCACACCTTATCCGACTCCTCCCAACCAGAGCCTATTGTAAAGATGGCGTCCATCATGGAAGGGCCGCTCAGCAAGTGGACTAACGTTATGAAAGGTTGGCAGTACCGCTGGTTCGTTTTGGACTACAATGCCGGTTTGCTGTCATACTACACGGTACGTTCATTTCCACGGTTTGTAAATTCTGAAGTGATGAGCCCGGGAGGTTTGATTGTAGAAGTTGTCGCTGGTTGTCAAAGTGGGATAAGGGCCTTGTGTTTGTCAGGAGTCTCAGCTGGCACAGAGAGGAGAGGCTCCATGGTGACGGATCCGCACGTTAGCCAATAGCAACGCTCCTCGAACACCTATTGACCAATCGCGTCACAGTGTTTTTTCGACACTTCCGCTAAATTAGCTAGCTAGCAAAGCTATCAGCTGAAATACACCGAGTCGGCGTAACATTATTACGAGCAATTAACATTATTAAGTGAGACGGAGATATGATTATGTATGTCGGCGAGATTTTATTTGTGTCTGGTGGTTAAATAAGAGACGGACAATCGCTGGTTTGCTAGCCAAAAAGCTAACGAGACACCGACGGAGGAGAACAGCTGCCAACGTTAGATATTTGATAAATTCCATGTCAGTTAATTCGATACTTTGATGAGTCATGTCGAGAGGAAAGCAGATAACAAACGGTCAGTGTTACTGTTTGTTAAACAAGTTGTAAGAAAGGTGACAACTAGTGGTAGTGCTGTCCACTCCTCTCAGCAAGTTGACTGTCCTTAAATCGTTATTTATCTTGTGACTTAGGTAGGTAACTTAGTTTGGTAGGTAATTTGGGTAACGTGGGGTAAATAGGTAGATGCAACAGTATGAGATATTCCAGGTATGATAACCGTATCAGAAAATATCGCGGTTTTACCGTATCTCTGTATGATAGAATAGGGGTCGACCGATGTTGGTTTTTCGGGGCCGATACCGATTATTAGTAGTAAACGAGACTGATAACCAACATTTGGAATCAATATGCATTTACAATAAAAATTATTGAAAATTTTCGGTCAATATTTAGAATTTGTAATATAACAAACCCCAACACAGAACATTGTTTAAATGCCTTTAGCAAATGTTTAATCAAAACTGAAACATTCAACATCATATACAGAAAATTCCCAGCAACCTCTTTTTAATAAAAAAAGACAAGTAAAAATTTATATTAAAAAGGATTGAATAAAGATAGCACCATAAGGTTTAATATAGTAAAAGTTCCTCCCACGCTGACATTTCATTTACACTTTTTAATTATTAATTTTATCGGTGATCATGAAAACAAAATGCCAATTCAGATAATTGGCAAAATACTAAATAATAATCGGCCAGGCTGATAATCTGTTGACCCATACTGCAGAATTATTATAGCCTATTTATCCGTTACAATGACGGGGTTTTAGTTAACCTGTTAAAATCAAAACAAATTGGTTTGACTTCTTCCAAAAACATAGAGAGAAAGCAATGAGCAACTTAACAAGAAAAGTTAAAAATAAGCACACACAAAAAGCAAAGTGAAAGTACCAAAAAAAGTTCAAAAATAAAATAATAAAGTCTTTAACTTTTAAAAAAAAAAAAAAGGAAATAAATAAATAAATGTGTGTGTGTGTGTGTGTGTGTGTGTGTGTGTGTGTTTCTGTATCATAATTATAAATATGTGGATATAATAATATACATACAGTTTTCTGCACAGTATTCCTCAGAATTTTTTTGTTTTCCTCTTTAAACTAATTTTCTGGCTATTTTCTTGTCGCCTTTTACTAATGTCTTGCAATGTACGGGACATTTCTTGCCAAGTTGCACATTGCTTTTTATCTTGATGTTTCGAAAGAGATCAAACCAATTGGCCTAGGTTTAATAAATAGCCAGTGAAAGACATCTCAACACAGCACAAGAAAACTTATGTTGATCCAGGTTTCAAGGGTCAAACCAGCGTTTTCCTACCAGAATGCAATCTTGAAACTATTTTTTAAAAATTAAAGGTGTAAAAAGTCTCCCCCTTTGAAAATAACTAAAACAGACGTTTGATTTTCTGTCCAGCCGCATCATACTTTGAGGCAGACTTCTGTCATCTCCTCTACCCTCATTTAGTGTATGATTTTTTTATTCAAATCGGCTCTATTTTATCTTAAGATTATTTTGTAATATGATTTTTAAAAACTTTTACTTTCAAATTGAAAGCATGAGTGAAGAGGGCAGTCTTCTCTCTCAACTCTTTTAAAAGCAGAATCTTTACTGTAATTGGATCAAATAGCTTATAGATATTAATAGCTTGGTGACATACAGTAGAACCTGACAATGCAGTTTAGCCCAGCATACTAATTGTATTAATCCCCGATTTGTTCTGTTGCTGATTTACAGTCAAAGGACAAGATGATGCGAGGATCCAGAAGAGGCTGTGTGAGACTTAGGGTAAGATTTTCAGGTCGATCTCAAGACCATACTATTCCTGACACAGTTGTCTTTTGATAAACTACATAAATACTCTGCAGGCTTGGCTGGGTTGCTGCCCTGCTTTACCTGGTATTCGGAAAGAGTTTCCACATTTTCAGGGCACTGTTGTCCTAAATGCAGTACAACACATCACATGTATGACTTTCTGACCTGGTCTGCTTTGTCAATCTCTTTGAACCCATAGAGGCAGTTATACTATTTGCAATATGTGGTTTATTGGCCTGATTGAGCAGATGTCAGTAACTTCCTGCAGCCATATCCACATCTCCATCACATATATGCTTTTAATGGTCTTTAAGATATGAAATTGATTTTGAGCTATCTATCTACTTTTTCTTGTGATTTAATTGATCAGTTTCCAGGTACTTTATTTTCTCACCTATTGAAGAGATAAATTATTATGTAGTTCTACTGTATATTAGACCGTTTTATTTATCTTTGTGTGTTGTATTAGTGTTGCAATGTGTTTAGTTAAAGTGTCTGTTTGAATGTTATGGATGTGTATTTATATATTTAATCTAGTAAATGGAATATTGTTAATGAAAACAATGGAGACCCCAGGAAGAGTCACTACTGTTTAACACAGAAGCTAATGGTAATCTTAATAAACAAACAAACAAACAAACAAACAAAAATCCACTTTTTAGCACCCCTAGTTAAGACATTTGACTTTACAACATGTTTTCAATATTTAGTGTTGTCCACTAGATGGCAGCAGCTACTGTACGAAGATACCTGTTTAAAATCTTATTAGAAGAGGAAGGAAAGAGTCCCAATTCAGCAGGATTTTCAGGGGACTGAGCCTACAAATTTAGTGTGTTGTATCTGTCTTGAAAGAAGCCAACAGAGGGGCAGACATAAAACGTAGGATTACATACACTGAATAGAAACACTCAGGATAACATTGACGTTTGTCTCCTTTATGGAGGCAGTTGTGACTTTTTGTAAAAGGCTAAGTTGGGCCTGGCGTTTCCTCTTCATCCAAATTAATCCAACTTGTAGACTTGCATTTACAAGCCAGAACCTGGCAGACACTTATCAAGCGTCTCTCATGTTATTTTCCAGATGATTGATTATAAAATCGAGGAGGTAAAGTTTCTCATGAGTTTTTGCAGAAGCAGTACTGAAACTTGTGTTTTATGTCACTGCACCTGTTTTGGGACCGAGGGCATTGTTTGTGTTGACCTCAGTGAAGGGAGGAAGTATCTCCTGAAACTTCCTATAAAGAGGATCCTGTGTCATTTATGAACAAACAGTCACAGGTCAGAGGTTTCAGTTAGGTGTGGATCAATGTGGCACAATCTATTGCGATACAGTTATTTGGCGATATGCATAATGGAGCTGAAAATTAAATCACTGTAAATGAAACTTTATTAATAACAATGGCTGAAGTTATCCATGTCCTTAAGACTTGTGTTTTGTTTGTATTTACAATTTTAAATCAAATTAGAATTTTTGACACTGATCCACACAAAAAAAAGATTTTAAGTCAAAACATCTGTACAAATTAAAATAAAAAAAAATCTTTTAACTTTTTTATGCCTAAGGAAAAATGAAAAGCCTTGCCTATTATCAGTTTTTAAAAATATTTGCTAGTATCAAACTCCAAGTCTTGTATTTTATATTCTACCAAACCGTGAACTGACTGTCAGTTTGTTACGAAGCATGTTTACCACAGGCTCTGTCTGTTGTCTTGCTAAACCAGGCATGCACAGTCTTGTTTTATGTGCTGTCATAACCTCTATTGTAGTACTATACTGTTTGTTGAACTGTTTGTTGTCCACAAGGCAACTGAGTTTTTAATTGTGCCATATTAATCATACTTTTTAAAGTAAAAGTTACCCAGTGTCCAAAAGTAACTACAATTAAGAGCTGTAGAACAAAGTACAGTCCATGTTCAGTAATGGATTCATAAATCTTTACTGTCAGTTTTTGCTGAGCTTTACTCTGGTTGAGAGATCAGGGCACAGATACTGTACTACCACGTGACACTTGCACTACATATACAATGCAATTGATTTAAACATCATTCCATTACAGAATGAAATGACAATAGAAACTCATCATCACAGCGATCTTATAATATTAAAAATGATTACTTTACAGATCAGATCATTTAGTACAATGCATCTACTTTATGAGGTACAGCCATGAACAGTTTTTATGGAGAGCACTCCATTTCTTCATGCAGACCCGGATATGTGTATTAAATTGCCTGTGTAGGACTGTGAACTGTATACTACTCCGTCTGCAACCAGAAGACATTGTCTCATTGTGGTCCTCAGTCAGTCCTTGAGACATCTCTTTGTACATCCAATGTAGAAACACTAATATACTTTTATTTACATGCTTATTTTTGGACCTATATATCTGACATCTCCTTTTTTCAATCACCTCACTACAGAACACCAAGTTGTTTCTGATAGAACGGGCTTTTACATTACATGTCTTGTCTTGGCACTTTGAGCACCACAAGCCAAGTGCCATTTAGTTCCATTATACTGGAGAGAGGGCAGCCATCTCTACGGCCGATAACTCCAACACTCAACAACCCGCGTCAAAATAATCTATATTTATTAATAGCACTATGGGAAAGGGGGGACATTTATGACTCTTTTCATTTTAGGGGGAACTGTCCCTTTAAGAGTGGCCTTGTTCATTATTGTTGTGTCATGTGGTGTGACTATTTATCAAAATCTAACATAGAAAATGTGAGATTGTAGAATTTGCTTTTTAAGAAAAGGGTGAAATGAATCATAATTTTGCAGCTAGGCAACTATACTTATGGTGTTAATTGCTTGCTGAGAGTCAGCAACTGAACATTAATTAATTATTTTAAGTTTCTTAAAGGTGGTATTTATGGAGGGTGATAGTACTGCAAAATATTTTACAGCTGTTCCCATATCTTATCCATCCCCTGAAGTAGCTGTTAGCTGTTATTTTTTATTACTTTCAGATTTGCTTTGTAAGGAAGCTCTGAGTCACACACCCTGTTTTGGTTGCTAGGAGCTAATGTCCCAGCTAGCCAGCAGGCTGTTTCTCTGCAGCTCTTTTTCTCCCATCGGCTGCTGGCTGCTGGTCCGCTGTTTCTTTTTCTCTCCACCCTTCACTGTCTTTCTCCTCCTTCACTCTCCCAAATCCCACCTCCTCCTCCCCACCCTTCTTCTCTGCCATGTTCCAAAAGGCTGCACTCGCATGTGTGTGTGTGAGAGCGAAACACAGAGTGATTGTGAGAAAGAGATGGTAAGGAAAGACGAGATGGAGCTTCAGATGGGGAGAGAGTGAGGTACCAAGACGAACCAAGGGTAATTTATAATAGAGAGCCAGTCAGTGGCTGTTGGAACATGTGGAGGGCATGAGGATAGAGATGGAAAGTGGAGTGTGACGTGTCCCACTGCCTGACTGTCTGCTTTTTTCCCCCTCGCTCTCTCTCTCTGTTTGCCCAGGGAGCTGTGATCGGCATCGATGACGAGGACGACAGCACGTTCACCATCACAGTGGACCAGAAGACTTTCCATTTCCAAGGTGAGATGTACCTCTTTTTTATTTTGTTCTCTTTATGCCCCCTCTTCTCTGCGTTGCAAGCACTGGCTCGTTTTCCTCGGGATCTTTTTTGCATCCATCCCTGCTGTTCATTTGCTCTCTCCATCTATCTCACTCTCTCTCTCCCTCTCTCACTCCTCTTTCCCTCCCCGCCTTTTAAAGACTTGGATTGATCTGCCCTAATGCCAGGAAACACATGCACACAGGCATCTACACAATGTCAACGCGTGCTGCGTGCATTTGAGCTTTTTTCTCCCTTCCTGTGGAACCTCTTCAAGCTCTGCGAAGTTGGACTGACATGCATTTCTGTAGATAAACAGGATTTGTTCCACTGCAAGCTAGACAGATTCCTCTGGAAAAATACAAGCAAGTAAGGCTTCTTTTTTTTCCCTCGGCCCTCCTGACTGTGGCTGAGGAGGAAGATTGCTGCTTGTGTGTCTCTGCAGTTAAGCCTCTGGGAATAATAAGGGAATACTGCTGAGCTGGAAGCTGAGCTCAGGTCTCTTCTGGTTGCTGTCCACCTTCTCTGCACCGCTGCCGCCGCACGCTATCTCCCAACCAGTCATTCCATAGGGACAGGATTGGCTCCCAGCTACAGCATCGCCCACCCCCCATCCCCCCATCTTGCCAACCCTTCCCTCTTTTTTGACAGGGAGCTGTCCAGTCCAGTACACCGCAGACACCTTTTTTACTCTTATCACTCCACCAGGTCTTGAACTAACCTTCTCCACCTTTCCTTCATCTCTGTCCTTCCATTTGTTCATTTGTATTCACCCCCCCCCCCCCCCCTGCCAACACCAAACCCCTCACACTTTACCACCAGACCCCACCTTCCCCCCTTTCACCTCCTTCTTGAGGGTCACCAGCCACAGTCCATGGGCTCCCCGCCCCTCTCACCTCCTCCATGCCCTCTCCCATGTCTGTGTTCCGAAGCTGTATGCTGTGGTTCTACAAACGGAAGGGTAAGGAGAAAACCGTGCACGTCTCATGGTCAGCATGCATGCCAGTCCCGGGCAAAAGGATCGAAAGGAGGCGTTGTTTGTTTGTCTTCTGGGATGTGCAGTCAGGGTGGAGCAGTGTGTTCTGTAGCGCTCAGGTGAAATGGTCTGTTATTGAGGTTCAAGGACAGTTCGGAGCAGTGTAAAGTAGCCTGTGAAGCGGCTGTCGGCTGTGAGGAATTATTGAGGAGAGAAGAGTGTGCGTCAGTGTCCTGAATCAGTCAAATGTTTTTACAGAATAGGTGTGTTATTTAGAACAGTGTGTTTGTTGTTACTGGTGATTGTTCTGCTTTTCATTGATCCTGCTGGCTTGGCTTAACAGTGATGTAATCTTTGTTTTTTGGGTTTTTTCCAGTCACGATAGTAATAATTGTATGCACATTTTATAGAGATGTGCTTGTCAGAGAATAATAGCTCAAATGTCATTGTCTTTATTTCTTGTGGAACTTTCTGTGCCACAGTTAATTAGATTCCTTCACATCAACTGTAATGCCTCATTATCTGAATAATTAGTCTGAGAGACTTCTACATCGGGCGAAGAGCAGCAGTGTATGCAAATTATATTCTAATTTTAATGAGTCCAAATTTAAGAGCATTATTCAAAAACCTTAATGGCCTTAAAGAGTGAAATTAAATTCTGACAGGGTGTAGAGCTCGCATGAAAAGGCAACACAGACAACATAGATGATATAGCACATGTAGTAAATATGACAATGCCATTTTACCATACAATAGCATTCATGAGATCACTTTACATTTAAACATTTCTACATCAGTTCAACAATTCTGCTTCTTTTATATCAGCTAAATCTGCAGAGTGGTAAGTTATCTTTGAAGCAGCATATTCTCGTACAGGACAGTCTGAAGCTTTGTAGCACATTGTGACCCCCATAATGATCTTTTTGACTAAGCACAAGTAATGAAATGTCACTGGGTCACATCGTTTTTCCAGACACCTACACCCTGGTAAAAAGGAATAGCCAGTGTGAGTTGAAACCATTCGATGTTTTCCTTTTATAACTTTTAACCTTTACATGCCCTAAAGTGAGAGAGGCATTTTAATCACACATTTTTTCAAAGGTACCCGTGGTCATTGACAACCAGGAAAAGTTATGTAATTGCACATTTTTAAGGCCTGAAAAAGTAATGGAATCAGCCAAAATCATTGAAAGTATTGAAAAACATCTTTATTATGGTTCCTTGAAAAGTCATGGAGAAGTTTGGAGATTTTGTCCCTGAAAATGTGTGGGAAGCCGGTTCTTAGCTCTGTACACGTGTGTCTGAAGATGGAGGGGTGCTGTACAACCTCAGGTGTCACCACAGCAGGAACAGGCAAAAAAATGGCAGTAAATGTTTTTATTTTTATTTGATTTATTCGTGTATTTGTCAGAGGCTGTGCAAAAAACCATATAACATATTACAATAACATAAAAACATATGTACTGAATATGAAATTTTGGAGCCAATACTAATTTGTGACCCTGATCCTGGTGAGGCTTTTCTGCTTAAAACGATCATAACATGTCATCATTACCATGAGTAAATTAATTATATTGAGCACATGATAAATGGTGACATTCACATAAATATGACCCGATTAAAATGTTCCAACAGCGTTTGTTTTTTTGTTTTTTTTTATTGGAACATCTCTGGGCACATTCATATAAAAATTACAAAGTCACCATTGAGCAGGGGGCAGGAAACTATCATTAAATGTGTTGAGAGCATTCTGAATACATCAACTGTTGGCTTGGATATCAGGAGATCCACAGGATGTTAGGCAGGAGGAGATTTCTCTGTATCTGTAAAACGATCCTGGTCTGAACATGTTATGCAGTCAGTCTCCCAGGATTCACAGCAGCATCTTAAAGTGTCCGTCTAAATATAAACTTTCGTGCCATTACGTATGGGCTGCGTGGGTAAGGTATGTCTGTGTCTTTGTGATGGGTAGAGCCTCACTGCCAAGGTTAAGAGAGGTAAAAACTATAGACGGATACCATTTACTGTAATTTAAATTTCCAGTGACCACTACATCTGCTGATAAATTGCTCATTTTAGAAGCGCGTGTCATGTTAACGTGTAAAAAAAACAATTTCCAGGAATGAGCCATGATACTTCCTCTTACGGGACAGTCCAGCTCACAGGTTTAAGTGTAGTTCTGAGGCGGCCGGCCACTGTGTTAGCCCGGAGTGCAGCTCTGTGCTGTCTTTCTATTTAGAGAAGCATCCATTATTCATCGGCCCCTCTCCCCCGGCGGTGCATCAGAGTTGCCTGAGAGCCCTTTAGCTTTCCCTTTTCCTCTTTCCCCCTCTCTGCTCTCACATGCCTCCTCTTATGTACAGTAGCTATCAATCTCTTGTCTTCTCCGCCCTTACTGTCAGGCCACCCTGATAGTCCAGACCGTCAGGTCAGGATGAGTATCCCCCTCATGCTCTCTTTATCGTGTCAGGGACCCCCTTCACCTCGATATCACCTGCACTGTCTGCTATCATCTTGTTTAACTTTTCCCACCTCGGCCATTTTTGCCACTGTGTTCTTTCAGGACGGCATCTGGACTTGTGTATTTAGTCAGAAAGATGTCCCCAAGTGCAGATCACTCATGGCTCAGCCAATCCAGAGCATTTTATGTTTTCACTACACAATTGGAGCAAAATCATAGATTAAATTACCAAAGTCCTGATCAGGTATCGCCAAGGCAACCCTTCTTCATTGACCTCCAAAATTGTGCATTTTCTTTGCACCTCATTTTGGTAGCTACCACTTAACTGACAGGTTGCAGTCCTGTGCATCGGACCCTCCGTCCTCCCGTTGGAGGATGTACTGAAATATTTCATCAGCTTGTCTGAAGATGGCAGGAGGAGAGAGAGGAGGGGAAGGATGAATAATTCACCGAGGCCTTTGGAGAAAGAAGGAGCAGCATTATGGGGGAGGCTGAACGTCATAAAAAAATCTTTGTGATACAATACCCTGACGACTTGGATGGGAAAAGAATCCTTGCGTTAAGAATACATCACATGTGCTGGTAGTATGTTGATTTGTCGCGACATGGTATCTGCCCGCGTGTGTGGAAATTGTGCATGCTGGATAGAAACTAGCGACCTGTGTCTTTGTGTACTTGTCCATGATGGCATTTTCTGCAGTTTAAGTTACTGAAACTACCAGTAGTTTCATTGTGTGTTTCATATACATTTAATTCACAAACCAAAGCTGAATACAGTTTGCTCGATGTAAGTTAGAAACATAAGAGTATGGGGTGGCACACATAAGAGGTAAAAAGGGTAGCAGAAGATGGTTGTCAGATTTTTGGGCATGTGCATGTTAAGTTAGTGTAAACTAGGCCATGATTCTTTTTTTTGTGACTGATTTAGCAGAAGTATGACGAGACAAATTCTTCCAAAGAATGTTCGCAGAGTTGCTTGCTTTATAGTTGACCAAGTATATGGGACTGGTAATAAAATTACTTTTCAAATGGATGTAAGCTGACGCCAGCAGTATACCAATATATTGGTGTATATATATATAATAACAGTCTTTTACTGCATTTTCAGAACGCAGCAAATAAACAAATAAAAACACAATATAGGGAATGTTCTGCTATCTTAGGGGTTAAATGTCCTTGGTTCAATCCAGCCAAGGACATTGCATGTCTGTCCCAGCTCCTCTCATTTCCATGCAGCTTTTTACTTTATTCTAAGCTGTGTAATTGAGGCTACAGTGACAAATACTTGGAGCATGAAATCAGTATGAAAATCGAGTAGATAGAATAAAAGGCATGTACGTGATATCTCTTCATGTGGAAGTTGGTGACTTCCCTCTGACACACAAATATTCAGCATCTGCTGGGTGAATTTGCAGAGGAAAAATGCATTGAAGAACAAAAGAGCTGTTGCGGCATTGAAACAATTCAAATTTTTACTGACCTTTTCAAGACTAAACAGAAGAGGATTACTGCAATTAAGTAAGACATTTGAAATCCTGGCTCCTAACCGTGGATATCTGTGTGTGGATGAATTTTGTTTCTGATGGACTTCACAGTTTGTTGATTATGATATTGGTTTGTTTTCCTCTTGGTCTTGCAGCTCTATTCATCATATAATCCTGATAGTAGGCTTGTTTAGCCATTCAGTGGTGGTGAGAGGGGTTGCATCATGTGATCAGATTAGAGCAACACATACCCTTTATTGGAAATGTATTGACCTGGTATCTGTTATCCATGCTGGATATGAGGTGACCTCTGCTGTCAATGTGCAGCCTGACAATGTGCTGCTCTGTATTGGCTGCATGTGGAAACTCGCTGTTTCATTTGGCATCAGTATCTTCTTTTCGGGCATTTCAGCAACTGCGAGCAACAGCAACTGGCTTTGTATGTCTGCATTTATCATGGGTCTTGATCCAATATCTGACAGAGTCTGTCTGTGATTATTAGGAAAGTGTGTGTGTGTAGGTGGATAGGTTGGAGTTTATTGGTGTGGGTTACAGTACTTCCTGTATGGGCTTGATCTTCTAATAGCCTTGCTGTGCGTCTCTGCTTTCCTTTATCTGAGAAGCATCAGAGCCCACAGTAATAGGGTTTAGTCAGCACACCTTCCTGTGTTTTGGTACTACTTAGTGGCTGGGCTTTGAGACTGTGTTACACTCTTACAGGGTTAAACAGCATCATAAAACTCAAGAGTGTGTTAATGTCAGGTTTGTGCAGTTACAGCTAGTAACTGTTGGCAGTGGTATCAAGGTATTTCGGAAAACAGGGTTTTTTTTTTAGAAATCCTAAAGGTATCATTTTCAATACTGTCAAAGATGCAAACACTGTTCATACACCACCAGTCTCTACTGGTGAAACAGGCAGCTGAGCTGAGTAAGATTGTGACTAGAAGTCTAAGGGTTAATATAACAGGACATGTTTGGAAGTATTGCCACTTTTAGTTACATCAATGTTATGGGGCATGGATGCTTCCAACCCTTCTTTTTGTAAGCTATGCTAAATTTAGGCTCGGTCTTGGTGGTGCTTTTTGTGGTTGTTGTTTGATGGTTGTGGCATGTGGCTGCAGGTCATTATAAGGATGAGGAAATCAACTCACCATCCGGTAAACTCTCCTCTCTAACAACTTTAAGCTAGTGTGTGGCTGATAACTAGCCAGGTCAAGGTTCTCAAATGTAAACATCGAGGAAGATGGAGAAGAATTGGGTGCCAGCTTAATTGGCATCCCGCTAGCCAGTGTACAGACGCTGGAAAATAAACTGAACGACCTGCGTGCCCCATCAGTTTTTATCAGGATATCAGGAACTATCATATCCTATAATTCAACAAAATTTGGCTAAATCCTGGACAGCACCATTCAAACAGGTGACTCTTTTTCTATTTGCCGATCTGACAGAGCAGAGGATTCTAATGAGAGAAGGAGAGGAGCATGTGCTTAAGGGTAAAAAAGGAAAGGTGTGATGGTGGGAATGTGGTGTGCTCTCCCGGCTGGTCCTGCTGTAATTCACTGCATGGTGGCTGCAGTGCAGCGCTGTGATAGATTACATAAATCACCTTGAAACATGGACAATTGTAAAACAGCAGATTTTTTTTTAAGATCCATTTTACTTATTTCATATGTTGTATTTGTATGTATTTGTTTTTGTTTCTTCAATCAAACTGTAAAGCACTTTGAATTGCATTCAATTTGTTTGGTATATAAATTAAATTTGACTGACTGATTGAACAGTGTAGGAAGCTGATGGGAACACATGTCACTGGATTTTTTCGCTGTGATCATTGTATAATTCCATGTGACAAATATATTGATTGATCTTGAGATGACTTCTTCCAACTACAAAAGAAGTTTATTGGCGACATGATTTTATTCAATACGTCATCTCCGTTTAGCCCAGTGATGTGTCCTGTATCATCAGGTCTTCCAGCATAAATGGCGCTTATTTCCTGTCTACTTGTTATTCTGTGTGCCATAAGTATTTAAACCCAGAAAGACTTACAGCAGGCTAATTGCATGTTAGAAACACAGCTTATAAGATAGACAATACATGCTACAGTGTCTTCTATCACCAGCAGCTCAGTTTCTACATTCTCGTTTCTTTCTTTTTTTCCCCATTTTTTTACATAAATGTCATATACTGTGCACCCTGGTTCAATGTCAGGAAGGTATAAAGGTTTAAAAAAAAATAGATGCTGGCCAAGCTGGTGGCTATAAGACCTTTTCCCCTTTTGTTCCTCTATAAAAATTTGATTATTGCTGTAACACAGTGCGTAACAAGCCCTTTAAACCCTTTTCACTATAATCTCAAACCAGGAAAATCTCCTCATTTCTTATCTCCCGATTGGGAAAGATAAATGAAAGGCATATATTCTAGATTTCTTTAACCCTTAGATAAGCATTGCCTGTCCTTCCTGGATCTATTTTATATGGGCATCGTATAGTTACAAGTCTTTGCTTCATTAGTACCCTTAACTTCTTCTCACTAGGGAGCAGAACTCCTGCTTTACTACACTGTGGCCAGATAGTTGTAAATCATTTCCTAATATTATTCAGTTTTGTCCATTCCTCTAACTTTAGCGTGTAGTCCAACCCTTTGTCTGTATCAAGACAAGTTAAGTATTAAAGGACAAACAACTTGCAGTTTTTTAATATGTAACTCCAGTTTAACAAAGGAGTTCATGTCAGATGACTGCCACTATCATGACTTGCAGTATGTTTCCTCATGTGACTGGTATACTGGCTGACAGACTAACACTGTGGATCTGCTGAGTCGACTAACTGCTGATACCTACCTAATATAAATCACGGTGTACATGTGAGCTGCAAGCAAGGACAAAAATTTGACCTGCGACACACTTCATACAGGTAGTGCATTTGTTTTTGTTCAGTTGGCCTGCTACTACCTCTGCTCTGTCATGAATAGAGCTAAACAACATTAGCCGCAGTAAACTGTTCCTCTGGAGAGTCTGTTTGGCTGAGGGGAAAGTGAGAGGCCAGTGAGGCGCTGTCTGAGTGGATTGGCCTGAGCCTCTGTTGCCTTTTAATGTCTTTAAAAGCTTTTCTGCTGTAGCACAACTCAGTCTCTGCGCTAGCACAGCCATTCATCTGCTGTACTGTCTTGTTTCCAGCTCAATGAAAAATGACTTTTACACAGAATATAGTTTGCCAGCTCTTCCAGTGGCATATATCTTAAGTCTTTCTTTCACAGCTTTTAGAGATGTAGTTTTTTTTTTTACCGGGGTGGCTGTCATTCACATGCACAGAGCAAAGGTGCAAGTCCTGAAAATCTGTAATACTTAATATACAGTCTTAAATTACATACAAAACTTGTATGATGCAGAGTTGTCATTTACTGTTTCTAAACTCATTCACCAGTGAAAGTAAAGATAAAAACCGACCCCCAGATTCACTTTTGTCTCGTTTGGCCTTTTCCCTTGCTATAATTGCTTTTTTCATTTGTTTGTTTGTTTGTTTTTTGTCGTCGTGCCTCTTAAGTCATTTTCACACTGATCTCGCTATAGAGCTGCTATGAAGTCCTGTCTTTACATCACTTTCGCATTTTTACATAGTACTAAACATCGGCGGCGTCATGCCACTCAAGTGTGTGATTTTAGACAGCATGATCACATAGTGGAAGCAGAATCGTGACAGATGTGACGTTTAACACAACAGCGTCTGCCTCTACTTTGACATATAACATAGGCACTGGCAGCCCTTTCTAAACAAAAACAAAGGCATAACAATGCAATAACAATCACTTACCATCCCTGTTGTATGGCTGCTGATCATTTCCTCTGCTCAAAGGGTAAGGAGCTCCCAAATGTCGTTGTTTTTTCCAATTTGGGGGACATTTTCAGTGGTGTACTCTTTTTTTTTTTAAATAGCCACTAACTGCTGCTAGCGGCTATTTAATCTCCTTGGAAAGAAAACATAAAAAACCCTCAAAATTTCAAAGACATCCTACCTATAGTCTCGCTCTGCTGGCTGTCCTGGTACACAGGTCAAGTCATTGCTTTTACTATCTCTACCTCCGCCCCGCCATTCTTTGATCATTCTGTTTATACAGAACGGCGAGGTGGCACAATGGCACAAGTGATTTTGATGCCTGCTGCTGTTGGGTTTGGCACTTGGTTGCTACCTTTTTATAAAACCCCGACCTCACCTCAGCGCTTTGGGGCTTCATTCCCACAAACATCTCGAGCACAGAAAATAAGAAAATACAGGCAGAGAGTCCCTGCACAAAAATATACCACCACACACCTCTAGAGGGTCATTAGTGATAATTTAGAGCGATTACTTATGTATGAGTCTGTACATTGCATTTTAGGATAGTATACCTTTAAATCCTCCCCGTATGTTCATAGAGGACAAAGTGTTGTGTCCCTGTATGCCATTGGCACCAAAAAGTGTGCATGTGCCTTCTGCACACTGTGTGTGTGCATGTGTGTTTTGCACGTGTCGGCCTGTATTGGGTCACTGTTTAATGTCACTGGCAGTCTGTTTGTTCTCTGTCTTTGCTCTGAGGGTGCAGCCTCGCCAAGCTCCATTTCACGCTCTGGACCCAAAGGCTCCATGTCAAAAAACGAGGCAAGAATCCGTAGTGCCTCCCCACTTGGACAGAGTGTTATCTCTTCACATTTACAATGATCATAGGAGTATTGATTCTTTTGGAATTGATTCACCCTTCACTATCATACATAAGGCTTAAGGTGTCAAAGCTGAACACTAAGTGAATGTGAGAGCTCAGTGAATGTGAGAGCTCAGTCAGAATCTGAGTGTTTATGTATTTAATTAAATGCTGCTTTAAATCTAGTCTGGCTCACAGGATGCACACTGTGTTCATAAGCCTGTCATTGTCATTGGTCGCCTAATTCATGTTACTGCTTTCAAAATCCCTGTCCCTACGCGAAACTAGTCTTGCACAGCCAGACATATCTCCACGCTTCGTTTTAGGCTGTCTGTGAAACAACAACGACCTCTGAGCTATCAACGTATACACGCTTAAACACTTTTATTATTTGATGTAGCATTTTCTTGTGAGGGGATTTAGCCATTTTAATGCCAGGGCTCGTCTCTGCACCAAAACAGGTTCCCTTCTGACACCATTTTGTAAGGGCACTATTGCTGCATCCTTGGCTAAGTGCCGCCCAAGACAGTCGTGATTGGTCTATACTTAAAAGAAATCCAAATTGGGCCCCTGGTGGCTCAGTGGATAGAGCGGCGCCCCATGTACAGAGGCTGTGTCCTCACCGCAGCAGCTGCGGCCCTTTGCTGCATTTTGCCCCCTCTGTCTCTCCCCCTTTCACATTTGTGCTGTTCTGTCAATTAAAGACAAAAACGCGTGAAAAAATAATCTAAAAAAAAAAAGAATTACAAACAACCTAGAGTTTTTTTTTCACTTCATGCAAATTGTGATGGGTTCAGCCAGACCTTTCTCTAGGGCTGGCATAGCGAAAGATAGGCCTACTTTAATTACGTAAAGCTCGATGTAGCTTCACCTTAAGATTATCTGATCAAAGTGTTCATTTAAGTCTGTTAGCAAACTAGCACAGCGAGATAGCTAATAAATTTTAATCTGCTGTTTAAGTACAGGAAGTGTCAGAAATAATCAGGGCCAAAGGCCAAAACTCTAACCAAATCCAAGGTGTTTTCCCCATTAAACACTAACAAGATGCCAAAAAGTGTACGGTTGTGTTTGCAAATCCAGATTTAAAATATCGGGCAAAAATGGCTACATTAAAATTATTGTATTTTCCATGCTGAATACAAGCCTAAGTAGCCTTGTTCTTCACTCTAATTGTTTTCATTTATTTATTTTATTTTATCCTTTGTTTAAACAGGTAGTCACATTAGGATTGGAGAGACCTGTGTACAAAAATAACGTATACAGTATACGGATGCACACATAACACATATTTACACCAAAAAAATCATCTGTGATTGCAAGCGCTTAATTCCAACCTCTTAAAATATCCAAGTGGAAACTCATCTCTTGATTACTACAATTTAATTCTATGCAATTTAAAGGAGAAATTGAGCATTTTGAGCATTACACTTTTTTGCTCTCTTGCTGAGAGTTAGTTGAGAAGATACCAACCAAATGTCTTCAATTATAAAGCTAAAATCAGGAGACTTTGAGTTAAGTTAAGCATTAAGACTGAAGGCAGGGGGAAACAGCCAGCCCGGCTCTGTTTAGGATTATGTGCTGGACTCTTTCTTTAGTAGTTGTTACATTAACTTAAAATGCCGCCCTGTTCCTTTATAAGAACATTTATAGCTATCTGTCATCTGAAATCTCCAGACATCTTTCTGCATTTGATTTTTGGCCAGGAAGTAACGTTCTCATCAAAATCAGTTCATTTTTATTGTGTTCTGTTTTTTTTTTTTTTCTCGTTTACTACAGATTGAAGAGTGTATGGTTTTTGTCTTATTTGTGAAACTGCATACATGTGATTATAAATTCTGCAGCCCCGAATATGAGTTGAAGCAGAATTAAAGTATTTTAGATAAAAAGCAAACTCTTAGGAGAATGTACAGCGTTCATCACTGTATCACCAGTACTCATGTCTTTTCAGTGTTGTGTCTTGCAGTCATTAGTGTGTAACATGAGTTTAATGGCTACTGATGGTGTCAGTATGGAAAAACGTGGCTCACTGGGTGTGTCTGTGTGCTTCTTTCCTCAGCCCGAGATGCAGACGAGCGGGAGAAGTGGATCCACGCCTTAGAGGGAACTATCCTCCGTCACACCCTCCAACTCAGAGTATGTATCCATGCACTTGTTTGTATATGTCTGTGTGAGTTTCAGTTTGTCTGCGTGTCTAATCCATCCCCTACGGTTCCCAGAAATAGTTTTGCTGCGTGTCGTTTTTCCTGTTTATGCTAATTCCTGTGTGAGCATATATGTGGCTTAACTTTGCATTACGTATTTGCCTTAGCATGTTTTTTTTTTGTAATAGTTGAACTATAAATGTGGTCAAAAAGAGAATTGGCGAGCAAATTTTGTAAGCATAAAGTAATGGTTATGATGTAATCTAGATATCAAAGCTTCCAATGTGGGATTTTTGTTTAACCACAGATTGTGTGCATTTGCATGCTCTGTAAATCCTATTCTCTGCTTCACCGCAATGCCCATGTGATGACTTTAAAGGGGACTTTGCATCTAAGGTTGTCAGCATTATCTTGCTCATACCGGATTTCATTGCGTATCACATAAGAGCCAGCGATGAATCGTGCCAGTATAAATGGAAAATAATGGTGGCATTCATGTCAGCATAAATGGACGATGTTTTGGCAATATTAGACTGTTATCGAGACCAGGATTAGTTTGATAGGAAGACTGTTTGATATACCGTTGATCTGCTGGCAGTCTGTTTTGTCATGTTATTTTTTTTATCTGTTTATTATGAGTGTGTCTTAGCCAGTTCTTTTTCCTGCTTGTCCTGTCCTCTAGTTGTTCCTCTTGCCAACCTTATTTCCTGCTCTCCTTGCTCCCCAAACCAAACCGTCTTCCTTGTTCCCCTCCCATCATCCTCTCTGTGCAGTTCTTTCCACCCGTCTCCTCCTTTTTCTCCCTCATGACCAACCTTTTTATTTGCCCCCTCCCTTCCTTTTTTTTCTGCCTTCCCTCCCTCTGTGGCAAATCCTTCGGATGTGCTACGTGTGCCTGCTCGCACGTTGCGCACACACATACACACACTCATGCAGTGATAGCGCGCTGCTGTCATACCATCATGTGACGCAGCAGTAACCAATCTGAGACCTGCTTGCTGCCAAACATCTGCCTCTGCTGCCTCAGCCAATCAGAGTGGCCGTTAATGCTTGTCCCTGTCAGCACTTGCTGCTGCTTTGTGTGTTTTCTCCTCTGCCTGCGTGAGAGGAAGTGTGCCTTTCCTGCCAGGGGAGGGTCCTGGATTAACTCCGCTCTGTCTGCCTTCATACCAAATGCTCAGCTGATAACTGCTGCCGAAGGATATACTGCAGCCAGACTGGCTGCGCTGCTAACTGCTGCTGTGGTTTATATATTGGCAGACTGCAGTGGAGAGCAAGAAGAGGAGATTGTTTTCTGATTCTGTGTGGAGGAGGGAGGAGGGAGAAAGGAAGAACGCTAACTTCACCCAGAGCTGGTGGTTTTTACTGTAGGGAGAGAAAACCAGAATAACGGAGGGAGAGAAAGAGAAAACGATCTTGTGTCAGGCTAAGTGGCCGGATGGGGGAGATGTACAAGGTTTAACGCAGCATGTCCATTGGAGCGAGGCACTCAGTAAGTAAAACACACACACTAACACAAACGCCACTGCACCAGAGCAAGGAGAACTTTAACGGCTGCAGTGCGCTGCTGGGGCAGCAGCATTTTAAAGTGGGTCACACTGTGAGGAAAGACAAACAGAAACAGAAGGGAGGGGGAGGGTGAGAGGGTGTTGTTTGTGGAGTCTGGGGTAGTGGGGTGGGTTTGTGTGTGTTTATATGTGAGACTTTACAGGCTGCTCTAAAATATTCTCTTTGTTTATGTGTGTGTGTGTGTGTGTGTGTGTGTGTGTGTCTCTGTGTGTGTGTAGGTGTGTGTGTGTGTGTGTGTGTGTGTGTGTGTGTGTGTGTTACAAATGAGTGGGAGTGGAGATGCAGACGTCTGGGAAGATTTCAGGAACACTGAAGAAGTGACGTGGTGGTACAGAGGCTGTTTATGAACCGACCACCTGCCTCTAACTTTCTGCTTCCAAAATTAACTACTCTGTCTTAAAACAAAAAAAAAAACACTTCCCCCTTCATTATATGTGTTGACAAAACATGAGATATTGGTCATTGTGTAATGATAGGGGCATTTTTGTTTGTTTTGACCACATCAGCTTCGTTTCCCTTCATTAATTTAGTTTATCTTCACGTGTATTTACTGCAAAAATGTCCCGTTGTGAATGGTATAACACCTGTACAATTAAATGCTGTGTAATAGTTGTGTGGTCTTGTACTAAATAATGCCTTCTAAATGCAGATAAGATCGACATAGTTTTTACTAAAATGTTCAAGGAAAAAAACAAAAAACACATTTGTTTGTTCGCTCCACTCCCTTAAGGAGCAAGGTTCACAGTAGGACAAAGATGAAATCTTGTAAAATCAGCATGGTTTGGCAGTAAATTTTATTTTATGAGATAGAGATATGGAGATAGATTATCACAATATTTCTGACCAAATACCTCAACAATGATATTGTAGAGTTGGCCATTGTTGCTTTCACAAAATATTTACACAAAAAAATCTGGAATTAAAAAAATGTCAGTATAGTGGATATAATGGCTCGGTGTGTAAAGGCAAACGATAGAACAGTTAAAGCAGTCTGATAAATTTACTTTGCTGTAATGCAGCCTTTAAAACAAGGATAAGACAACACCATATATATTCAGTATATATACCATAATATCCAAATATTACTCAGCCCTACTTTATAGATTAAATTGTGCTCAATTTGGCTTTTTCCTAGGTGTTTTCTCACTTTTAGACTAGTCAACTACTTTAAGTTTAGACTTCTGTTTAACATCAGGGAAACTATTCACTAGGAACATCCCTAGTTGTAAAGTGTTTGTGTTAGTTTGGAAATACTATAATGGAGGAGTGGATGGAGTTAATCCAGACTGTAAACAGAGTTCAGATGTCAAAATGAATGTCAGCACTTCACATTACAAGATTAGAAGATTCACAAAGGTATTCTACTCGCTGTATTTACACAAGAACCTGTACAGGTTTTGGCATTGTTGTGAATTTGGTTTCGTTTTGTTGTCAGCTTTGAGTAAAAGTGATGCAATGTCTTACCAGATGGATGGCAGCGGTTTTCCTGATAAACTGGAGTTATTTTCCAGTGTAGTGTGAGTCAACAGGAAGGGGAAATTGCTTGCACTGGAATGCCAATCCAAACACCTTGCTGCAGTGTATACAGTCACATCTGCATTTACATTTTTGTTCAGGCCCTCATGTGGCCAGCTATGTTTTGCAGTCACGCTAACTGTGAAAGTACCTTTGATCCTTTGAGGAAGTTGGGCAAGCTAACTGCAGACTTCATGACTGCAGAGCGAAGACTTTGTTCTCTATAAATCTAGTATGTTTTTGCAGTTAAAACTTTAGCAGTTCTCAGGCTGCTAATGGAATTTGGCTGATGATGGCTTTTCTTCACTTTCCTGTGAGGTCTTCTGTAGCAGCAAGAAAAGCCACCACAGACTCAGGATACACCAGGACTGTGCGACGCAGCGAGCCCAAAGCAGCGGTAGCACCCACCATGGTTTGATAAGAAGACTTCTGTTTGAGTCTAACAGTTGTCATCAGCTGTGCTATTACTCTCTGCTTTTAAATGCAGGAGGTGTTGTTTTGTGTTTTTCCATGTCGGAGTAATTGCTGACATACACTGTGTTCGTTATCTTACTGACTCGTCTGGCTTGGCATAGAGGTGTTATTGTGTTGTCATCTGTGCTCAGTGTCCCTGCTATTGGCTGAATCCAGTAGTGATTTTTTTTCTTCCTTTTTTTGGAGGACGTTTTGTCTGTGCGTACATTTATCTGCTCGTTTTCCTGTTTCTGGTTTTGTGTCACAGCCAGCTGGATTGTTCTTGGTTGGTTGAGCTCAGACAGATAGAGACAGATGCCCGGTCACGTCTGTCCTGCCAATTGTCTAGTAATTACCTTTTAATGGATATTATGTAATGAAATTGTCAGTGCCTGTGTTTCTGTGTGTGTGTGGAGTCTGTGTTTCTGCTTCTGATGGGGCTATTAAGGCAAGCTAATTAACAAACAATGAATCTGAGCGCACCTCAACCTCATGTGCACACATGCTTCTGTGTCGGTAACTAAATTCTCTCCAGCCATGGGTTCCTTGATTCAGTTTTGTTGAAGCCTGAAATACGCTGGCCTCCAGTCTGTCAGGCAGGCAGACAGACCTGCTGGCCTTTTATGTTGGCTAGCCTTTAAACAATAGTATTCATATCTCCCCCTCCAGTACAGTACGCTGCTGGAAGATTCTCCTAAACTGTTGATGTTTCTGTGTCCACCATTTTGTGTAACAGCTTACAAAGCCTACCTGGCCAGGAGGTGACAGCTTTTTTTAATGAATGGATAATAAGTGAATACATGTTTTTATAATACTGGTAGTGTGGCTGTGTATTTATACTTTGAATATGCAAATACCAGCATGGTGTTTGACATGGATTTGTTTAGGGCTGCACTGTAATGCCTCACTGTGTTTGTTTCTTCGTCCTCAGGAGGCCGAGACAGGATTTGTTCCGAGCGTTCAAGACTTTGATAAGAAGCTCGCTGAAGCTGACGCCTACCTGCAGATTCTGATTGACCAGTTAAAGGTAGGACTCGACAGAGAAAAACCTAACCGGCATCATCATTTCACCCTTCATGTAGCTTTGAGAAATGAGGATATCTGCCACTCAGTTTGGTATATTTGACTAAACATCTGGAGGTAATATAGTCCGTCTGAAAAAATTCCCACATAGATCAAATAATTTATCCCCAGTATTGGGTGTAATGTATTACAAAGTAACAATTATCTGCATATCGGGGAGATAAATAAAATCCATCAAACATGCAGACAACAGCGTGCTGTCCAGTGCACTTGTGGAGAGGCTCCTCAGCCTTGGCAGTTTTGTGCTGTCTCTGTGGAGGAACAGGTTGTCTGACAGGTGATTTAAGGATGTCCTCTTCATGAAGTGTGACTGCTTCCTTCTTGTTAAACATGTCGAAAAAGCTGGACTAATCTATTACAAAGCTGTTGTTTGGTAAGCATGAAACTCAACTGAGTTAAAGTGCTTCATGCCGTTCATATGCCCTTTTTCAATTTCTTTCAAGACTGTCATCATCTAACAGCGTTAGCAAGGCAAGTCTCTTATATGATTTTATATAGGCCTATTAATATATTATTTTAAGGTAATTAATATCTGTATGATGCTGTGATAGAAGGCCAACCTTCGTCATATATTATTGATTTCATTTTTAAGCAGTAATAGCCAATTTCTTTTGCAGTCTTTATACTCTTGAGCCTTGCTTTGTGCTGATTTGCAGGCATATGTAAGGTTTAACTTTATATTTTTGTAAACTTGCAATTATATGCCAATGCCTCTTAGGCAATATTGCAAAGTAACAAAAAAATAATGTAATGTGTAGTGTAAAAAATTGCTTTCCACAGGGAATAATGAAGTTATGCATCACCATCATTGCATTACCTTTTTGATTAAACTCCAACATTGTTTATGCAACATCGCAACCTAAAATTGACTCTATAGTGGGAATTATTATCATGACGCTTTGGTCATAACACATATTATTGTAAATTTAAATGTTTTGAGATATGCTGAGTATTGCGATAACATATATTGTGATTTATTACCTTTGTCAAACCTAAAATAAGGCAAAAATTTGTCAACATATGTATTATTTAATGGTATAAAGTGTCTCACTTCAATCGTTTTTATTCCAGTAAAATGTATTTAGTGGACTGACAAAGCAATTTTGAATTTTATTGATCTAGTACCAAAAGTTTAATCTGTATTTGCAGTATTAATAATTTATATATTGAAGACAATGTTCGTGTCCATGTATTGATATAGTATTGCCACGCAAAATACTGCAGTACTAAGCTGTATCAATTTCTTTCCCTTACCCTACACTTTATCTGTAAATGTGTTATTTATATATATATATATATATATATGACATTGCATGCTATATATATATATATATATATATATACATTGCATGCATTTGAATCTGTGTCTGTACCTTCTTTTTATTTTGTCTCTGTATTTCCTTGCTGATCTCACACTTTTGTTTAACAAAGCAGAAGTTGTAGAAAGATTTGTGGTGGCATGATGATAACGCAGAAAGTCGTGTATTTAAAGAAGCAGCAGCATATTCACACAGGCAGAAAATCTTTATGAAAACACTGCACTCCTTGGTGAGAAGAGCTTGCAACTTGCCGCCCTATTATCTCAAGTGACATCGTCTGTACAGATTCACCTTCTCATTAATGTAATACTGTGTACCCATCTTAGCTCACGCTCCATCTTCCCCTTAGTCCTTTTCATCTCTTGTTCTCTGTCACCCTCACACAGCTGTTTGATGAGAAGATCAAGGACTGCAAAGAGGATGAATCACGCAGAGTGAGTACCAGCAGTGCTGCTCTGTCCTCGTGTGTCTCTGCTCTCTGGTCCACTGTTCTCGCTGTCATTAGTGCCGAGGCTAACAGCAGGGGAAGCAGGCTCACATATAGCGCCGGGGAATGATCTCAGACAGATGATCTCTGTCAGTGTGATACACCTGTTTGATATGTGTCGCTTATCAAATTTAAGTCATCAGTATATTCCTTCAAAAGTTATTGAACTGGTTTAAAAATGTCTATAATGACCAGTTTTTCAGCATTTGTATTAAGAACATCATTTAAAAATGTGCCTTTTCATTTGAAAAGCCAACAAAATGGTTCAAAACAGCTTAAACTAAGGATTATTTTTATTATTGATTAATTGTTTTGTCACAATTACACTCAGTGGTGAAAAATGCCCATTATAACTCCCAGAGCCTAAATATGATGGCCTTAGATGTTTTGTTTTGTATAATCAGCTGTGTAAAACCAAAGGTATTCACTTTAAAATGATGAAGAGCAGAGAAAATCAGTAAATCGTAACATTAGAAAATTTTTAATCAGAGCAGGTTTACATTTTTGCTTGAAAAATTACTGAAAGGCTCAGTTGAAATTGTTGCTTATTATATTTCTGTTGTTTGATTAATTGACAAATACTCCTTTTGATTTTTTTCAGCATGTAAAGAAATAAAATTATATAATATATATATATATATATATATATATATATACACAGTAATCCTAAAGCAAATTCCCATTATACAAATTCTCATAAAAATAAATAAACATAACATTAAATGTCCGAAGAGGAGTAGGAAAAAGTTTACATATTTTCCTCTCCTCTCTCCAAGTCAAATAATTTACATAATTAACAAATAATAACTAAACAAACTATTTTTGTGTATTATTATTATTATTATTATTATTATTATTATTATTATTATTTATTAATAATAATATTTTTAAAGTTGCAGCTCTAAGACAGTGACTTGGTGAGCTCTTTAATAAAATAAATATGAGGGCATCGATGGGATTACGCTTGTGTATTAAACTCGTGTTTTCGGCACCTTTGTCAGAACCAGTGTATTATAATTATAGATCATAACTGGTTTGGGTTGAATGTTACAGTTGCATTTCTTTTTTTCTGACTTTTGAGCATTCAGTTCACGATAGCAGAACTTTCTTGTGAAATTTATTTTTTAACTTTTATCTTTTAGAGGTGTTAATAGCTGTTGGGGGAAGCAGTTCAGTTTCAGGGTTTATCAGTTTTTTTCACCAAAAGCTGTGTGATTCACTTCCTCCCTGAGATTAATGTCAGTTTTGGTCACTTTGACTTGTTTGTCACTGTGACTTCACCAATTACATTAGTAAGAAAAACTGTCTTTTGGTTTTCCAAAGAACAAAAAAGCCGTTGCACTGAGTTAGACCTCATTACCTCAGTGTTACCTCCAATTAAGCTTTGTTTGCTGTCAAACTGTTTACATCGGCTTCTGATTTCAACACTGTGTTTAGTTTTTTTTTAATTGCTATTGTGTTTTACAGCCTGTTTTCTTTTCTTTTGATAGAAAATTGAAAATCTGAAGGAGACCACTTGTGTAAGTCAGAACTTAACACATTTCCCTTCCTGCCTGTGATTTTACAGGTCAGTTCCTAGTTACTGAATTCCTCTCTGCCTTTATCTTTCAGAGCATGGTAGAGTCCATCAAGCACTGTATTGTACTGCTGCAAATCGCCAAGGTAATCACAATTTATCTCTCTGTAGTTTGGTCTGCTTCTTCACCATAATCATTGTCCTTGTGAGACCACACCAGTGAGCACTGTGTGTTACTGTACGTGTCTCTGCAGTAGTTCCCTGCTATCTGGGTCGGTGGTTGATGAGGGTGTAGCCCAGTATTCATTTCATCACATGTTCCATTCGGCCCATTGAAAAGGGAAGTGGAGCATTCATTTCTGCCTTATGCTGTTGTTGTGACATTTGTAACTTTTTTAAATTAAAACTCAGAAATCTTTCACTCATGATATTTGAGGAAACTTGTAGATTACAGATTGGCAGAGCGATCCCGTCCTGTTTGATACTGGATTTTACCATGTGATGAAAGGATTACTGCATGTGGCAAGTTGGTGGATATTATGAGGCTCCATGTGATGAGAGGGACAGATCTCATCGCTCGCTACAGTGCAGATGCTCAGGATGCTTTATGAAATGACTCTTCAGCCTTCCTTCACAAGTAGTCTAACATTGTCTTCTCAAAATTTTAAGGACCAAAGTAACGAACAGCAACACGCAAACGGACTTATAGTAAGTTTGACATTCTCTGTCCATGACAAGAATTTAAATCAAACAAACTGCTAACTTTTTTTCCTGCTTAATATACTCTCCACTGTAGAACATCAGATAAATCAGATCTCTTTTGTGCATGTTGTCTAATTTGGAGTTAAACTCTATCTCAAGCTCTTTCCCTCATGTCTGCCACTGCTGTTCTGTTGATTTAGATAACAACTTCCTGATTTCATCTGAGATTTCTCTAAACAATGGTTGGGAACTATTCTTTTCTCATCAGTGTACAAAATGTGTGTGTGTGTGTGTGTGTGTGTGTGTGTGTGTGTGTGTGTGTGTGTGTGTGTGTGCGTGTGCGTGCAACTTTGCAAAAAATGCACATTGTTAAAGAATATGTGCACATATACTGTAAATGTGTATTTGCATGCTTGTGTATAAGAGAATGTTGCACTTCACTTCACCCACTAATTAGAGTCTGCTGATTCACCATTGATTTAACATGTGCACACTGCCTGCTTATCGAACCATCAAGCCCTAAAAGCTGAAAAGCCATTCAGAGAGCACTTTGCTGGCTCTGCAGATGCCCTGTCTTCATGTCATGGGCCATATCGGAGTTTTGCATGTTTTTACTACAAATAACTGACAGTTATTTTCCAAAGCATCCTCTGGAAGTTTTTAGATAGATTTCTGATCGTACAGGGAGCCACTGATTTCTGTTTCTTTTAGTTTGTTATGAATTAAAGCATGCAGTAGATTAGTAATCCATTACAGTAAACAATGTCGTCTTCTTTATTTTAAAATAATGCTCTGACCTCTGTGATATGAGCGTGGGCTGCCAAACATTTAACTTTTACTTTAAGTGGAAACAAATAACCACCAAGCATACATTAGCCTTCGACATTTGACTTGTGGTTTTGATTTCCAGACACCATACCTCATGAATGAGTGCTTTAATCCACTAAGGAAAATTTTCCAAACAGTTCTCACTCACACCAGCTTTGCCATGCAATGTAACACTACAAAAAATGAAAGAGGACGATATATTTAGGTGTATTTTTTGTTGTTTATTTTTGCAGTTACAGCATACAATTTAAGGTAATTACACAAGAGTTAGCTGGCAGCAAATTTTAATTAGTTTCCCAGGCAGGTCGACAAAAACCACCCAAAGAACAGCGAATATGCTACATAAAATAAAAAGAATAGAAACAGTATGATAAAGACAATAAATACAAGCCAATCATTGGTGATGACACTTGTGTGCCAGCTTTAAGCAAAGCTTGAGGCTTGTTTATACACTGCAAAGCTTCCTAAGTCTCTAATGTTTGTGGGTATGAAATTCCACTTCGTCACTCCTTTAACCATAAAGACAGGTTGGCTGTCTTTTTGAAGTTTGGTACTTAATCACCCCAAGCAGATGCTCTAGTCCCACTGCCGCTGCTACTGACAGCAACAGAATGTTTGTTGACTTGGCGGGGAGTCGAGACGGTCTGGGATCAGACCCGAGGTGCAAAAAGAATTTACTGCAGGTATCATTTGACTGGAGAAATTTCAATCCTACTTTGTGCTTGGTTATTTTGGTTGATACCTTGAAGCAGTGCTACTCAGCTTAGGGCCTGTGGCTCCTGATAGAATACCAGGTGGCCCCCCAACTATTTTCCAATTCACATTAAAAAATAAAGGGATTGGCACTGGGAATTGTTTTGTACTATTAGTATACATCAGGTGCCAGAGTGCATAAAACAGCATCCATATAGAGCTTGTTGACAGAGTTGACAGAGTTCCTAGCTAAGCCCCTAATGTCCTAAAATCTTCTGATATTCCTAGAAACGTCTTAAAATCCCAGATATGTCCCAAAATCCTATAAAATGTCCTAAAATCCTAGGAATGTCCCAAATTTTGAGAAATGTCCAGAAATCCAAGAAACATCCTAAAATTCTAGAAATGTCCTGAAATCCTAGAAAATGGATGAGTCTGATGCGATTGGCCCCTGGTCTCCTGTCTTTTTTTGAAAGTGGCCCTTAAGCAAACCAAGCTGAGTATCCCTGCCTTAAAGGTATTGAGTACTGATACCCAGCCCTATTCCTAAACTGTTAACGGTTACATATCTATAGGATGTTTTTGTACAAGTAGATTTTTTTATACTATTGCAAAAGCGGAGTAAGTGGTCTGATAGAAAGGAAAAGGGGAGGGAGGTAGACTGTAAAATGGAAGAAAAGTGAGGATATGAGGACAAATGAAACATGTACTCAGAGTGAAGATTGAAGAAAACCCAGTGGGTACCTTCAAGGTTAAAATTCAATCTAAAAACCTTTGGTATGCTTTGGAAAAAGGTTAGTAATGCAATGTTAACGGTTAGTCGTGAATGGACTTATACGAGGAAAAATTCCAGCGTGGTCCTCAAAGCAAGAATCCCACAGGGGCTCACAAGCCTGCGCTGCTCTTATAGCTGACTTAATCTCACAGACATTTAGTACAGTATTACGTAGTATAAATAGCATAAGCTCTGTCTATACGCCCAACTGCACATTTTTTATATGCATACTAAGCTTTGTGCTAAAGATATTTTTGCAGCTTTAGAGCGTCTTAACGTCTGTCACGTTGCCTGTATGCTTATAATGTGTAGCAAATAATAAGTGCACTGTAGACCTGCGTTTAAAATGCCTCAAACACTAGCAGCATGTTTGATTGACCTCGTCTAGCACTGCGGCGCCGGGGGAATTCCCGTAAAGTGCAGGAATCATTTACACCGAGCACGCCAGAAGCCTGTTCAGCATTTTATCTGTCAAAATAATTGATGTGCTGTGATTGGTTTTGGTTTGCTCTGCTGCTTGGGCTTCCTGCTGTATTAATATTACATTCACTGAAAATATATATATATTTTATATATCGATCATGACAGAGCTTAAAGTCTTTTTTGACAGTAACTCTTTCTGCCTGCTTTTGATTCAGCTCCTGCTTGCAAACCCACGGGCTGGTCCCACCATGGTCGACCAGTATTTCTGTAATTGGCTATAATTAGTAGCCTTCGCCTTACTTTCATGGCGACACGTGGACGAGGCAAGCTTGGGCAGGGCGAAGGAGAGGTAGAGAGAGAGGAATAGAGGCAGAGATTTGGATGATGAGAGAGAGAAGTTGAGAGAGTAATAATATATTGAAAAATATATGTTTTTAGTATATGTTATTATTTATTATTCTTTTTTTTCATTTTATTTTGTTAATATTATCTTGTTTTATTGTCTATGGGCCTCTCTATAAAATGAAAAAAAATATATGTTTTTAATATATTTTATTATTTATTATTCTTTTTTTTCATTTTATTTTGTTAATATTATCTTGTTTTATTGTCTATGGACCTCTCTATGAGCTGAGTCCTTAATAAAATTTTAAATTGAATTGAAATTGACTTGAATTTGCAAATTTAACGCCAGTGACTCATGACTTCACTTGGCCTTGAGCCTTTTCACTTAAAAGGTACTTGATAACTTTCCCCAGAGTGTTATTTAAAAAGATTAACATGAATCTATTAACTTCCCCTCATTTAATGAAACTGCTTACTTGATTGCTTTTCATTCCTTGCAAGTTGTCACTTAATTCCTCAGACACACTTTGAAGCTTGAAACAGTCTGAGAGCATCCAGTCAAGTTGCAAAAGAAAACCATGATGAACTAACGTTATGTTAATGAGTGCCATTTGGAAAAACTGACACCAAAGATAATTTTGTTCATGTTCGAAAGCGATTTGGTGTCCAAAAGAAAAAAAAATAGCAGTATACAAAAATGACAGACACAGCAACATCCAGTCAACTTGTTTTAACAAATAAATACAAGTTTTTAAATGTCATTACATTTGTTGAAGAGTGGATTGTGATTTGTTAAGGACTTGAAACACAAAGTTAGGACTTGACCATGGACTTGTCAGCCTTGATTTGTGACTTGACCCATGACTTGCATGTCTAAACGTGGGACCTAAGTGCAAAGACTTGACCCCACCTCTGGTTGAATTTTAAGGAAAATTTCCCCATAAGAAAAACACCATGACAGTACACCACAGCTGTTATTCCTCTGCAGTCAGTATCTTCTATGCAACATGTTCTGCATTGCATCATGGGATTGTGGAGGTCTATTGTCTTCTTCCTGTTTGGTTCTTAGACCAGCTCTGTTATCCTCACCGTCACAGCACTGTGTCAGCTCATGTTCTGACTCAATGTTCCTGTTGGCCTCAGATGACTTAATCAAAACTTGCCCGGAAAAAACATCCCCTAAAAATCACAGATTACAGGTCAAGTTTGAGTAACAGAATAACACATCACATAGACTCGATCTAATTTTAGTGCCACAGAGAGCCCTGAGGGCAAGTTGTTTGGGAATAAGGGTCGATATGGTTTTGCTTTAGCTCGCGTTGTCATCAGTGATCCTGTCAGTTGGATCGTTGGTGCCAGTGACCCCGATGCAGTGAGCCAACAGGCTCCTCTCTATGTGTGTTTTTGTTGCTGTATTTAAATAAGTGCACACATGATGTTAAGGTGTCACTGATGAGGGCAGGCCACTGCAGATACGAACGTCCCCGCTGGTTTTCACCATGGGGAAATCAAGAGCCAGACAGTTAAAAGATGTTAAAGATTTAGTCTGAGGCCCAGTGGAGTTAATTAACTCCTTTTTATGCTGGAAGGTTGCTCAGGGGTCCAGAGGCGCTGCTGGTTATTGTGTAAAGCTTTAGTCTTTATTTGGATCCACATTATCTGCCACTAAGGTAACAGCTACTCCTCCCAGAGTCCATACACAACAAAACATGCTACCGCTGGTGTTTTGGATTTCAAGTAGTGTTGTCGGTTTCATATTGATTACATTAACGAAACCTGGAAACAGTCTTTCCAGGAAATGAAGTGAAAGGAAATTGATCTGCCCAGACAGGGTGGGGGATATTTTATGTCACTGCTCTTGGTTTCGTGTAGCTTTACCATTAAGCTGATATTGAACTAATACACAAGCTGTGAAGTTGGTATCCAGTCAAGGGTGAGAGCTCACATTGGCATCTGATTTGGATGTGAAAGGAAATGGTGATTCATCGTGGTTAGCATGTTAGTACATTTGGTTAGAGATGTTAAAATATGCTGTATTGTACCTGGATATACCAACAAAAAAAAACTCTGTAGTCAAAACTGAGGCCAAACTCTCTTCTGCAGTATTGGATTTTAATCTCAATGTTTATTGTCTGTTAAGCAACATTTTAGATTAGTAAGCAGGCAGTGGCGTGGGTGTGCTATTGTTGCAGCAAGTGTCTGATGTAGTGTTGTTTTTACTGTTCATGTCAATGTTGTTTTTGTTTCCTCCAGAGCACCATAAACCCAGTGGATGGGATCTACCAACCCCCTCTGGACACTCCTGTAGTCAACACCACGATGCCAACACAGACCACACTACCCACAGGTACTACACACCTGCGTGCTCACTGTTTCTTACACACATGTAGACGTGTGTGTTCATGTGCTTAATGTGTTAACATGTCTGTATACAGACTCACAGATTTCACAAGCTCAACATCTTTCGGGGAAGGTAACAACAGCTCCCCCTGTTGTCCATACCTTCGTCTCCGTCAGCTGATGGATCTGCTTTGTTACTCAGTTTGTCACAAATGTCTGAAGAATGCTTGTTTTTGCAATTTTCTCATAGAACAGAAACTATAATGAGTTAATATGTTGTCGCATTTGAAATTCTAATGTTTCACTGTGGTATCGAAGACAGTGGGATGAAACCTGAAACACGTTCTTGTATGACATTATATGGGGGTTTTGATTAATGTACCAAATGTCCCTTTAGTGTTTGAAGGTAAATTGATATAAGTTTAGTTCCTGACTGTCGAGGATCTATAACAGGGTCCAGTTACATAATATCCATCCTTTTTATTCACGGTGTTGGAGGTGGTGGACTGTCTAATAAAACTAGGTGTGTAACTACATTTTGCAGTAAATTGCTGGAAGTTCATCTACATTCATATTTGTATAAATTACTTTTTCATCTTATTTTTTATCCTTTTTATCTTTATTTTCTAATCGTTTCTCTGTTGTAATTGAACCACCAATGTGAAAAAATTACTTGTTGATGTTATTATTATTATTATTATTATTATTAAATAGTAAGTTAATTTTTTGAATGCTATTTTATATTTGATAATATATGGGGGTTTTTTTAATCAAAGGCGCATTTATAAATTTAATTTTAAATAATTTAGGATTGATACATTTCACCATCACTTTTATTTACATTCATCTTCCTGGTAACGATCGTTTAATGGTATCCTGTTAGGCGCTTTGTAAAAAACGGTTTCCACATGATGTTGATGTTGAATAATCAAGTATTGACATGCAAACGTATGTTTAAGAGGGTTTCTACGTGTGTTTATGTCGGACTGTGGGTATGGAAATGAGGCTCATGCATATGCGATTGAGATTTATAAAACAGAATCAGGAGTATGCACAGCTTTATAAATCTGACAAAAAAAGCATGTACATATATTTCTGTCTTTGTGCATGCACACAGTTTTTTAGCTGTGAATCTACACAGAATTTTATGCATCTGGCCCCTGGACTCTAGTTTCTGAAGGCTTTTTGGTTTATGTATTACCTGTAAAAAAAAAAAATTTAAAAAAAATAGGGCATCAAATTGGCGTTTTTGACTTTGTGATATTTTTTGCATCATCTATTTTTACATGTTGTATCAAACATACATTGTCAATTTGGTCTTTTTTTTACAGTAGTTTGAACTACTTTTTCTTAGTTGCTTTAGTTAAGCAAACTAGATTTCTCCCGAGGGTAGCTTTGCTGTTATTCCACTTCTTCTAGTGCGAAGTAATTGGTAGCTTGCAAAGCTTCCCCCCCAAAACTGGTTATTGCATGTAGTAATGTGACTTTATTTAATTTTTCAGACATAATTCTCTCTGAAAATGAATTTATTAATCCGTTTTGATTGAAGCAAATTCCTGTCCGTCAGTATAATTATATTTTAGGTCATTTCAATCAGTAAATAATTGACTACATTAAATGGCATGGCATGACTAAGATCTGACTAATGTTTTGAGCTATTTTGGTCAGATGATTATGACTAGACCGCTGCAAAAATGAACCATGCAAAGTAGGCCAGTCTAATTACGGTCTCTTAATAGACTGTGTAATCCCCCTCACAGCTGAAGCTTCTGTCTGCAGCGTCTCCGATCATTTTCTCAGCCTCCTGGATTTTGGGCTGCTGTTTTTAATGTGATTTGGTTTTATTTCGAGGCTTAAGTGCTAAACCATCTACTTTCTGTTTTTGCATCAGACGCTTCTCAGGTGTGTAAATCAGACCAACGACCCTCCACGTTACCTGTTGGTCCCGTCGTCACGGTGATGGGCAGTCTGCAGACCCCAACTCCCAACAGCACAGGTGAAAGCTCATTTCACTCATATCACAGCATTGGGAGCTTTGCCACTAGAATGAAAAGATAATGTGTGGATGTAATAATTAATGTGAATCACACATTTCTCTCATGATTATAGGACATATCAGGAACTACAGTTAAGTTTCTGGTTCAGTGTTTTTGTAAAGTTCCTCAGTGGCATGTTTAATTTAAGCCTAATCTCCACCAGTCAGTCCAGTCCAGTCCAGTTCAGTTCAATTCAATCTGTTCAATTCAATCAATTCAATCAAAAATCTGTAGCAACAAGAATAAACGCTTGTTTGTAGCTTCATTTGAATTCTCAGAATATTGTCATCTTACTGTAGATTCTTTAATTTACAGGCAACTTGAAGCTGATGTAGTAAAAACTCACTCAACCGCAAGAGACAAAGTGATATTAACATGAATTATTACTGTACTTCTCGAAATCTTAGTGCTGTGTCCACGAACATAGTAAATTAAAAAGCCGAGTACAAAGCACAGGAAAGCAGAGGTTCATGCCTGTTTGTCTTCTGTGCTGAGGCTGCAGTATTAAAATGCTGCGCTGTGCACTAAGGAGGCAGGCTGCTTGAGAGCACTATCAATATGCTCTGCAGAGGAAGCCGTCACTGTGTTAAAGACAGCTAAATGTTACCGTACACAAACTGCTGGATCAGGCTCAGAAATGAGTGCTTGAGTTGAACAGTGTGATGTAGATTTGACCATGACCTGTGTACAAGCCCAAAGAAGCCTTTTCCATTAGATCCATAAAATGAAGATGCTGCAAGAGAGCACTGACATGACAAATAACGTTTGTTTTTCCTTTCACTGTCAGGGAGTGGCCCGTCAGGCCCCAGCAGCGGCGTCGCCTCCCCAGCTCACATCCCCCTCCCCTCGCACTCGGTGCCAGACTTCTCCTACTCCTCCAGTGAGGATGAGTTCTACGATGCTGACGAGTTTTACCAGAGCAGCACTTCCCCCAAACACTGCATAGAGTGAGTATAGTATCACCCGCCTCCCTGCAGCCAGCACTGCACACAGTGAATCTATTGCTTCATTTTTTTGAAAGCAACACTGTCACTAAAGCTGTAAAAAAAATGCTGTAAAGTGTAAAGTCAAAGAAGTTTGCAACAAAATTGCCTGTGAAATCTTACCCACTCTATGTCCTTATCTTTCCTGCTTGTGCCTCCTTTCCGCTCCCTTTATCTCCTCCTCAGTCCCTCAGGGCCTCAAGCTGCCTCGCCCCTCACTAATGAAGCGACAGCGTTGAAAAGACCTGACACCACAGAGTCCCTCAACTCGTCCATGTCCAATGGTACCACAGATGCAGGTAAAAATGGAAAGCACACAAACATTTTACAGCAGTTTTTGTGATTCTTTATGCATTAAACTTTAAGCTGGAGCTTTTCTATGCTGAAGTATGAGATGATGACAGTCAGTATGTTTACATGATGGTTGAAAAAGTCAAATTATTGTGTTAGCCAGACTAAAAATTTAGTTTTTAAAAATACAAGTAAACATGATGGTCTGAGTGAAATCATACGAAGTCGAATTTCTCGGAAGTTGGACTAACACACCTATATAATGCATTTGGGGGTCGATTTACTCTTTCATGTGTACGCCTCAACCAGACTTGAACTGGCCAAGGCATTCTGCGCATGCTAACTTGTTTGGTGACGTAATAGGTCGTCCGGAAGAAGGTCCAGTAGCAACTAGCTGCATATCAACATCTACCATGGCACAGCAGGACATACCTCTGTCAATAAATCAACCCCCCCCCCAGTGGTTGTATACTGGGACAAGAACAGCAGTGCAAATAAATGGCCTTATCGAGCTTTAACCGTAGCTTGACTTAACTGTGCACATAAATGTACTGATAGTACATAGTAGAACAATTGTTTTTTTTTAATGGTAAAAGATATCTAATGCGTTTCACATGAAAAGACAGGGAACTTAATATTATTACATCCATATGAAATTTGTCCCCTGCTGTCATCTTCAGATCCGTTTGACAGCCACGACGACCGTGACGATGAAGGCGAGGGCGAATCTGTGGAGGAGCACAAGAGCGTCATTATGCATCTTCTCTCTCAAGTTCGTCTGGGCATGGACCTCACAAAGGTAAACACTCCTGACCGGCTCCCTCCGTGCTCTCTTTGTTCAGTCTGCATTCCTCTCACTGCAGTGGTCCTTTATCTTTTTACTCACTAACATTAACTGTGCAAGCTGTTTCTTCTGAACAACCCACGCAGCAACAGTTTTACAGTTTTTCTCCTTCGTTATATTTAACAGGTGGTGCTGCCTACCTTCATTCTAGAGAGGAGATCTTTGTTAGAAATGTACGCAGACTTCTTTGCACATCCCGACCTATTTGTAAGGTAATGGTCTTTTCTCTCATCGTGTATCACACAGATATTTAAATATATCTTAAATTAAAAAACATAATTAAAAACAAATTAGCTTAACTCTTTCTTGTGACTTGCACTAGTATCGCTGAGCAGCCGGAGCCCCGGGAGCGCATGGTTCACGTGGTAAAGTGGTACCTGTCAGCTTTCCATGCAGGGAGGAAAGGTTCAGTGGCCAAGAAACCTTACAACCCAATCCTGGGAGAAGTCTTCTACTGCCACTGGGATCTGCCCAGCGAGTCAGAGGAGCCCTCCCCGCTCACGGTGAGACCAGATGCCTCTGCAGCTCGTGTTGGCTCTTGACCACTTATGAGATTTTGTGAATAAGCCTTCTATGCGGGATTAAAAATCAACTGTGGCTTAATTTTTCACCTCGGGTTAATATTTCAAGTAACAACTTTTGCACATCCTCACTAAGATGACAGGTTTAGTATATGTCAGTATGTGAAGGAAAAAGGTGCCACTTCATTTCCAAAAATAAAAAAAAGTGGCAAAAAATGCTGTCATGAACCTGTGAACTGTTTGTGGTTATACAAATAAACCTAACTGGAATAGCAAGTATAGCCACTTTTGCAAACACTAAATAAAAAAAAAAAACCTTTGTTCTTTTTATGTCAGAACGGGTTTCCTGTTATGTAAATTTTTGCACACACCACTCTTTTCATTTCAGTGTTGTTAACAAGGTTCCCACAGTCAAGAAATACCTAAAAAAAGAAGAAATTAGAAAGAATGGTTTGGAAATAACAGAATGTTTGGAGAAAAGTTTTGAATATAAATTATTTTGGCTATTGTTAAAAAAATGTTCATAAAAATTCCCAACTAATTTAAAATATAGTGCTTAGCTGCTGAAACATCACTTGTATCACTTCACACACATTAGACCAGATTGGGTCATCATCAAGGCCGCCCCACCTTTTGGAGGAAAGAAAAGCAGTGGCATTTGGAGAGAAACTGGAAAATTCTAAAAACAGGTTCGTTATTTAGAGACAATATTTAGCCTAACGATGCCTTATTGTTGTCAAAATATAATTCGAACATACATCAAATTACATTGATGTCTTTATGATCCTCCGTTTTCTATCCCCCAAAAAGGGATGCGGCCTTGGTGTTTTGCAAAATGTCAGCCTGATCTTTTGGCAAATGCAGCTAGTCAGTAGCGGGGACAACTAAAAAAGGATAGCAAACACTCAGTCAGCTTATGTGCAAATATTAATATGCACTATGAAGACCTACCTATTTCAATCTGCTCAAATATAAGTCATGGAAATAGAGTCAATTATTATGTAAAGGTTAAGAAAATGATTTTGTAACTTCATTGGTAAAAATGTGCAGGAACCGTGTCTTTACATTGTTTCTGAAATTATTTATTTTTTTAATGCTTTATGAAAAAACTGAAGCCCTTATGTAACTCCCTCTCATCCACCCTTCAGGAGGCGGTATCAGAAGGTCCAGTACCGTGGTCTTCATCCAACAGTGTGTGTTTTGTGGCAGAGCAGGTCTCTCACCACCCACCCAGTGAGTGTCCAACATTTCGTCCTCTGAGTAATTACACAGCACCGCAAAAACCTTTGCGACATATAGTGTCAAGAAAACTATGAAGAACACTGATCATTTTTTGAAAATGACGGGAAGAATTTCTTTTTTTGTTAGATAGATAGGTGGATGGATGGATGGATGGATAGATGAATGGATTGATAGATAATATATCCCAAAGGGAATTCACAGTCAGCTGCATTCGCTCAAACAATAAAAACACAGTACTGTATATTTATATGATAATGCCGTATAAAAAAATGTAAATGAAATAGTTTGACTGAAAGAAATGCTTCATTTTGTGGAGTATCAGTGAGACTTTTCTATAATCTCTTGACTGTTTCCTCTCTTCTCTCTGTAGTTTCTGCATTCTATGCAGAGTGTTTAAGTAGGAAGATCCAGTTCAACGCTCACATCTGGACCAAGTCTAAGTTCTTAGGCATGTCCATAGGTGTCCACAATATTGGCCAAGGTACTTCACAGCATCAATAGCGCTGCTTCATACACTCCACAGTACGATTTTGTGGTATAGTTGTCATAATTCTTTGCTGGTCTTGTTTCAGGTTGTGTGTCGTGTTTGGAGCACGATGAACACTACATCCTCACCTTCCCTAACGGATATGGCAGGTGTGTGTTACTGTTTCCTTGCGTCTGTCCCTTTCATCACTTGATTATGTCTCTCTGGTCATTAACATGTGCGTCACTGACCTGATCCTGTCTGTCCAGGTCGATCCTGACTGTGCCGTGGGTGGAGCTAGGCGGGGAGTGCAACATCTCCTGCTCCAAGTCGGGCTACAGCGCCAACATCGTGTTCCACACCAAACCCTTCTACGGAGGAAAAAAGCACAGGATCACCGCTGAGATTTTGTAAGATGAAAACTGATAAAAACTATTTAAAATAAGAGCTCAAAGACTTATTCGGGATGAAGGAGCCTGACCTTTTTAATGACATAGACCACCGTTCTTTACTATTTCTCTTTCAGTGCACCAAATGATAAGAAGTCCTTCTGCTCCATTGAAGGCGAATGGAACGGAGTGATGTACGCCAAGTGGGCAACTGGAGTGAGTCTGTCCTGTATTTCTTTTTTTTTTTTTCACCATTTCTGTGATTTATTTTTGTCTTTGGTTTCCAGGGTATTTATTAAATTAGGTCCTATTCGCATGGGACTAGTATGTCCAGGGGAGCTCATATGATTTATATATTAACCCCTAAGTCTGTGTTTCATGTGTTTTCTGATAAGCAAAGCATATTTTATTAGAAGTAACTGACATTATCACCTCATTATGATGCATAGTCAATTACAACTCCACTTTACACAACATAAAAATACCACACAGTACTACTAGCAGTGATGTACAGTGTTAACTTTTTTCTTTAAACTGTGTTTTAAACGAACAGAACCAATCCTGCCCATATTGGCACGTCATCTATCTCTGCATTTTTCTTGATTTTGCTCATCTGATGGATTTAGGGTTGCTGCAGATGGGTCTCTGTACTCTGTGGTGAGAAGACCCTCCTGCATCCAAAATGCTGTCAAATTTTCATTTATGATTGCCATGAAGCCTCTAAAATTCTCAACCGGGAAAGAGGCGGAAACAAGATGCAGAGAAAACAAAACAACCAGTCACAGCCCCAAATCAGAGCGATGCCAGTTTAGACAGGACTTATATTATCACATTACCTCTGTGCTTGTTGAAACATGGGAGGTAATTTGAGGTGGAATTCTTACTTGACAAATAACAGACATGGCAGATTTTCATGGTATAAAGATCGCAGATGACCTCCACAAATATTACAAGTCACATTTTTTTTTTTTACAAGTCTTGAGGTAACACCAGTCCTATGCAGATAGGATTTTAGACAATAATTATGTCAAATTTAATCAATAAGAAGAAAATGTAGGCATTTATTGCACAGGGGTATAACCACTAATGGTAAGAGTTTAGCAATATATTGATAGATGCATGAATGTGTTCTGTGTGTGTTTCTAGGAGAACACCGTGTTCATAGACACTAAGAGGATAGGCATCATTAAGAAGAAAGTGAGAAAGCTGGAAGACCAGCTCGACTACGAGTCCCGAAGGTGAGAAATGAAACCGGTGTCTAAGTAGTCTTGCATATCATGGGACCCAGGATCCAGAGACAAACTCTTTCTTTCTATATTTGACTTTCACCACTTCAATTCACCAGATTGTGGAGAGATGTGACGTTGAACCTGAAGCTGAAAGACATCGATGCAGCAACAGAAGCCAAACACCGGCTGGAGGAGAAACAGAGAGCTGAAGCCAGAGAGAGGAAGGAGAACGAGCAGCAGTGGGAGACAAGGGTGAGACTGTCTGTTCTTCATCTACCAGAAAAAACACAAACACAAACACTGTGTGATAATACGCTATTAGCTCGCAGAATGCTAAGACATTAACATGCATCTCTTTACTTATAAAGTATATTCTTGTTTTGTTTTATCTTTATTTAACAGATTAATTTGAATTATTTTCAAGATTACAGATCATACACATTCAGCACTTTCATTTACATTCGTAATAAAGAGAAATTGAAGGCGGCTCACACTATACCTGAATTTTATATGAATTTGGGGAACATTTGCTTGTAACGTGATCACGGTAGCTCAGTGTTAGAAATGTTCAGATCACTTTCGGTTTTATTTTCGGATGAATTAAATATTTGAGTGTAATAATTATTATTTCTTGTGTGTTTCTGCAGCTATTCCATGAGGACGGGGAGTGCTGGGTCTACGATGAGCCTCTATTAAAGAGATTAGCCTCTCAGAGGCACTGAGCAGACTCCGCACACTCTGATAACACACACCATACATATGCATAACGAGATGCACACACAACAGAGTCTTCATAAGAACTCTTTTGCAAAACCACTTTTTTTCCAAGCCTTGGAATGACTGATGATTGAATATGTACACAGCTTTGCATTTGACTGTAAAACAACTATATGGAAATGAATGAAATCGAATGGAAAAGCATCTAAGATGTAACATGAAAACTTCTCCTCTCCTTATTTGGGCAATGTCACTTCCACCGCCACTGATACCCGCCAACACGAAACTCGGCAGCGCAGAGAGGTCGACGCGTCTCGTCTCTCAACTCTGACCACACCCCTCATCAGCTCCACAGAGCAGCACTCGTTTCCCGACACAAACCTTTTTTTGGGAGGGAGGGGGCAGAGGTCTGTGTGGTTGATGGCGTTCAAATCAAACAAGACAAATAAAACCGGCGCTCTACATCTCAGGGAATCTGGTGACTGAGGAAAGAAAGCTGCTGCCCCCTCCGAGAGTCTGACAGCCTTATAACGGTGGAAGGGACGAATCTTAAAGGGGCGGGGGAGACATCCTCCGCTTGCCTGCAACTAGATGTAACTGTTGTTTATATATAGATATACATATGATGGATATATAAATATATATTCTTTTTTTATTTTCAACGCTCTTTTTGTTTATTTTTTTTCTTTCTGGCAATAGTGTAAAATATTTAAAGATATGAATTTGATGGCTTTACATCTTTAGGAATCATTCCATTTACCCTTTTGGTGTTATGTTTCCATTTCAAGTTCACTTTGCCGCCTATGTGGTCCGTCACTCTGTTCTGTGTCTCAAGTGTTTTCCAGAAGCAAAGCCCTGCGTAAGCCATAGTATCTGAACACGCCGATTTGTGGAATATATGCAATATAGAGATCATATGGGACAAATATGGGTGTCCATTATGCCAAAAAGGTTTAGAAAAAAGGCTGAAGGGACTTTCATCTGGACTGAGAACAAACAATGTTTCCATGTTACCTGAAGGCATTTATGAACAAATGATTGTTTACATATTTTTGTCTTTCTGGATCGCTGGTTCATGATGTGAGGCTAGGAACGAGTCTGCGACGTCTCCCTTTTTTGTCCCCGTGTCCTCTCCAAACCCAAAGATGTCAGAGTGGATCACCTTGATGTGTTGTCAGAGGGAGAGGAGAGTTCAAATTGAAGAACCAGAGTAGACTTTTGAAACACTGCTGCTGTTTCATAGTGCTGCTATAAGTCCAGATTTTGTTCTTCCAGTTCAGTTTTCATGTTTTTTTGTTTTTTGTCCAATGTTTTTTTTTTTTTTTTTTTTTGAGATAACAACCACATAGAGGGCAATATTTATCCTACTGTACACCTCTGCTTTATTGAACCATCATTCGTTCTCTTATTTACAGCTTCATAGGTTGGATCAAAATGCAATGATATTTGGATGAAATACAGAAATAAAAACCAATTTTCACCTGAAAATGCCCAAGAATATCTCTCAATGCTGTTGTAAGCTCACAACAGAGTCCCTTTTTTTTGTGGTTAAAGTTTAAGATTTGATTATCATCTGTTTTAGATATTGATATAGTGTGAATCTGATTTAAATTAATATCAAAAAACCTTCAGTGAATCTGGTGGAGATCAATAAAGACCAACATATTCCTGGTGCTGTATGCAGATCAAATGTAAAACTTGGTAAAAAATCTTGATGCTTGTAGATGCAGCTGTTGAATCTAATCCTCCTCTAAAGCACGCAGAAATGCAGTGTTAAAGAAGCCAAATGAAATCCAGTGTCTGAGCTAAATTTGAAGTTTTAACTCTGTTTTTCCCCTCCATGTTATGTGTTTGTAAATTATATTGAATCGAGGCCTTGCCATACATTTCAGTATCACTCAGTATCGCCTGATAGAGAGCAATCAAAATGTATTTTTTATTTAATTTTGATCATAACCATTGATTGTATCAGATTTTCCTGTTTATTGATGCATAATATTAAATCTCCATGAGTTTATTCCTGCGGGATTTTGTCATGGTTATTTTAGAGGAAGTCTTGTTGCTCCAAACTTTGTGACGTCTTCAGAGAGGAAAGACTACATGACAGCTTTGTTATTCATACAAATACAACCAGTATATGCTGGAAAAACACAAACTGGTGTCAATTAGCTTACAGTAGCTCAATTAATCAAAATAGTATTAACAAAAATGCACTGTGTAAGCACAGTAAAACACTTTTTCTTGTTAAAACTAGATTTTGACACTGGTTGCCTCTAAAACACATGGCCAGAGGAAGATTAGCGAATGACACAGGTCCTGCTATACTTGATATTGAACATTAATTACCTTACAAATTTTAAGATAATCAAGTCACCAAAAACAACTGACACACAGTGAACTGTGGGCAGAGACATCAGGATAACTTATCATCAGGAAATCTTACATTAGATTCAGCATTATTTGAGTAGACAGATATGAAGTATGTTAAAAAAAAATAGATATTGGTGCTTACTTTATTGAATTTCCTCAGTTCTCAAGTACTGTACATAAGCAACATTTTGAGGAACTTGTGCTTTACTTGAGTATTTCTATCTTATACTTTATACTTCTTACTCCACTATATTTTGGAGGCAAATATTGTAACTCATTCAGATTTGGAATATTAACACTACAATAAACAACAAATATTGATGTATTATTATTGATTAAAATACCCAGCAGTATATAAAGTAGCCTAATTAAATTGAGCTTCATTTTTACCAGCTGCAACACTTTGAGCTCATTAGTGTATTAGTAATTATAATTCAGTAATATGGGAAGGCTACTTTTTCTTTTTAGTTAGTTTAAGTATATTTTGATGCCAGTACTTTTTTAGCTTTTACTTGAGAATGATTTTGAGTGTTTTTACAATACTATTTTTGTCTTTTTCTTTTTTTAAGTGATTTGATTCAATATCAGGAGTACACTAATGACATACAACAGAGCTCATTCAACATTTTCAGATACAAATCAAAGTTCTTTGGAGATAATTTTTTTATAGCACAAGGGAAGATGGGAGAGAGGAAAGAAAAGGGGAAAAGGACTATGTGTTCTGCTATTCAGTTAGGTACAGAATAACAGGTGTCCACCTCTGCACAAAAATGTTTTTGTTTTTTCTTTTTCTTTTCAATTTCAACTATGCAGTCATTTGTCCATTATGTACACCTATCTAGGTCTAATCCATCGTTTCACAGTGGGTGGTTCATTCTGCAACCAGGAAACAGTGATCATTTTACTATTAATAATAGTATTCTTGGGATATACAAATAATCCCCATTATCCACATTAGGCAGTATGCCTCTCAGTATACATCCCAACATGTAATACAGTGGATTCAAATGTAAATCAACAAAAAAAGTTGAGTTGGTTATCTCTTTTTTATTATTATTATTATTATTTATTATTATTATTATTATTATTATTATTATTATTATTATTATCATTATTATTATTATTATTATTATATTCTCTCCAAATTTCTGCAATTTTGGACAATCCCAAAAGGTATGTTTATGATCCCCGATCATTCCACATCCTCTCCAGCATATAAAATATTATTTCTATCTTTAAATGAGTAAATACTTAAATACTTAAAACGACAATTTCACACATAATATGATATAATGTATTATAGTATATTATATTGTAATATATTATCAAAAAATACAATATGATATGAAATATAATACAAATATAAGAGTATAATATATTACATTATAAATATAAAAAATATGAAATATAACACAGATGTTTCATTTTTCGGGTGATTTTCAATGACACACATGTCCAGCAGGGGCGCCAGCAGAACTATTCTCCCATCAGCCAGTGCGACATCCTGAATAAAAAGGCCCCGCACCCGCTGCCTGTCCTCACTTCCCGGCTGTACAGTAGGTAAATATGATGCTCTTATCCTTATATGTCTGTCTTGCATGAATTAAATCAAATTACAGACATTTTAGTTGCTATTCAGGGAGTAAAATACCTTTTCTGTATTTATTCTGCTGAGCCTGTGCTGTGTTTTTGGGTTTTAAATATCTTCATGGCACAGAGACGTTAACAGAAGGCCTCTGCCACGTGCCGAGATGCTAATTAGCCAGCGAGCTAATCTTTTACTTTTAGTCACTTTTCTAAAGCATTTTCCCATGACTGTATGATGAAAAAAATGTTGGTAGGGACATCTGAATCAATGTGAAGAATGCCAACATTTCTGACCGTGTGGGAAAAGACCTAAAATGAGTAAATTTCTAGTCTGTGTTGAGCTAGCAGCACAGCTCGAGCGCTGTTAGCTGCTGTGTGTTCAGTTTGTTTCCGGATTAAATTCGTTTCAAAAGTGATTTAGATGCAGAAAAGTTAGAGTGGTTATTTTAAATTATAGTGTGTTAAATCTAAAATGTATTTTCCCCTTATTTTGGTTGCAGGGCTGATGACAGGATCTCTGCAAAATGAAGGTGGACATGAGATGGTAAGGAATCAAAGCTGCATTATCTGTAATTAACATGTAACTAATGATGTCTAATTATAAGAGTAGTGGACAGAAGTGATTTCTGATACTGCATTACTGAGGTTAAAGTACGGCATAATTATTTTAGTTGTGCCACTTCACTTATTTAAAGAAATGAACAGTGTGCATGAGCTGTGTAACTAAAATGCTTTGTTTCTTCAGGTTCAAAGTGATGCATCTAAGATTTGAACGACATCGAATACTTTGCCGGTAAGTTATTTTTTTGTTAAACAAGTAATTCTGCTTACTCTAACAGGAAGTCAGTGATGATTTATGTGTAAGAGTAGTGGACAGAAGTGGTTTCTGAGAAATTTTACACTGAGACTTCAAGTCAGGCTTGGCTTTTACTCTTCTCATGACCAGTATGGTACTAAAAAGTGTGTATCCACAGGTCTCAGCAAAGTCACGAGACGTGAAGCACCTGATTACACTGAAGGAGGTAAGGATTGATTTTACTTTAAAATGGCAGTGAAGGTGGATTTATGCTTCTCTGAGGTGTCCGTGATTAGTTTGACTTAAGGTTTTGAATACATTTGAATCTCTTTACCTCGCCGGCAAACCTTCCAGGAGGCCACAATTAAACGTGTAAGCATGAAATAATTTTAAACAATTTGGCACATTGTTTACTTCCACAAACATACATAGGTTTTACTTGTCTTAAATGGATTGGCAACACATGATTCCATACATGTTGATTATTTTGTATAAAATCTTTGAGTTTTTTTGATTGACACAAGGTTGTTTGAGATGACCATGTGAGGTAACAAAATATTAAGCAAAAATTTGACATTTTCAACCAGCTGTACCTCTGCTTTTGGCTCTAAAAGCATGCTGATGTTTTGGTTCCTGCAAACTTAGAACATCTGAAGTGCAATTGGCTGCACCCTCCACATGGTAACACCCAGAGAAGCATCTGTCTCCTGTCTTCTGCGCTTTCTCCCTGTGCTGCTATGATGTTTTATTTGCTACTCTTGACAAGATGAATGACGATAACCTCCAACCCACCAGTTGAATTATCTGAGGCACAGATGACTTGATGTGCACAAGCTCAAGATTATTGTGTTTTCTTGCTCATTTTATTTCGTGTTCAGCAGGTGTGCTTTCGTTGGTTGAAATGACCACTCAGTGACGTCCAGAGCAGGTAATGCACAAAATTATTTTACCTTTGCATTCTCCTCAAACAAACTGTCAATGATGATCTTGTTTAAAAAACAATGGGAATCTCTCTGAATAAGAGTGAAAGATGACTTTTTACTGATGCAGTGCAAACTAAGAAGTGACTGCATGTTTTAAATGTGCACTTTGAGTAATGTCTAACATTTTGATTTGCAGATGGTCTTCAGATGCTTGGATCTGGTTCACAATCCCGGACCAGTTACAGGTGAGTTTATTTTATTTTTATTTATTTATTTTTATAGTAAACCCTTTTATAAATCAAACTGGTCTGATACAATGATGAGTGCATAGTTCAGCAGATTTAACCATGAAGATTATCGATGTCTTTCGCTCCTAGCTGATGTGTCGGCCTAAGTGACGACTCGTGGGCACACTTGATTTCTGGATAGGTTTCTAAAAACATTTTCTCCATGTTTCAGGAGCGAGAATGTGGCAGTGCAAAAAGCCGACTGAAGGTGAGATGAAATGCTGAAATACCATAGACTTAAAATGATGCTCGATACAATGATGAGTGCATAGTTCAGCAGATTAACCGTGAAGATTATCCATTGTCTTTCGCTCCTAGCTGATGTGTCGGCCTCAATGACCAATGAGGCTAATAGATCTCTGGATTTATTTCTAATATATTGTCTATTTTTTTCAGGAACAAGCATGTGGCAGGACAAAAAGGGCCAAGTGAAGGTCAGATGAAGCTGAAGTTGGATGATCTTAAATGATGCTTGATACAATGATGAGTGCATAGTTCAACAGATCAACAGTGAAGATTATCTATTGTCTTTCGCTCCTAGCTGATGTATTAACAGCAATTTTCCTTTAGACCTCAAGTGTTAAAAACAGCGTTAACAAATGTCTTATTGTTCATTCCAGATTTGTGAAACTGTGCTGTCGGAGGATCTTCACAGCCATGTGTGTTGGTAAGTATTGCATTACAAAATTTGTCATTGTGCAGCTAATTTCATTCAGATATGATGGATTTGAATCAGGTCTCTGATCCAGTTGAGGAAGTTTTGTCATTTTGTCTGATCTGGATTGTTTTTAGATAAAGAAATTTACTTTGTATTCACATTTATAAACATACAACTATTGTCCCCTTGCAGATCATGTGGGATTGTGACAGTCATGAGGACAAGATGTCACACAAACATGGTGAGTTTGAAAATTGACATTTGAAAGCACCTCAGACCCAGATGGCCAGTGAAGCAGGCATTTAGGTAAACTTACATGTTAATGCTCCAAAGTCAAAAAACCTTAGTCATGAAACTTCATGATGTGTTTTCCATTTGTCATGAAGCTGTTAACAGTAATCTTCTAGATAAGCTTTCATGTCCCGTTACATATTTGCAAATGTATTTTCCGTAGTCGATTTGTAATGTGGCTTCAATGTGTGTCAGTGACGACTTGTTTATCATCACGAACGTTGTTCATTGGTCCCAGCATTGACTCTATTTATGCCTGCTAGCTGAAATTAGATTTGAATAGTTTTAATCTGTTGCGTTAGGAAAACGTGTTTAAGTGTTAAAATTGTGGATGTTTTGATAATTCCATAAAAATGTGGAAATGTAAGTATTAAGTTGCATGGGAGTTTCTGATTTATTTTTAAAAATGGATTTTTGCCTGTTATTGACGGGAGTTGAGCGTGAAAGAGAGGGGACATCGAGGACACCGCCTCTATACATGGGGCACCCATTCAGTCCACTGAGCCACCAGGCACCCCAAGAGGGTTTTAGGGTCTAATACCAAAATTTTAGGTCTACCTTGATGCCGTTGTTCCCTGAACCTCTGCTTCATCTGGGTTTGAAGTGCTGCACACATTAGTTGGATGGTGTTTGCTGTTCTAGTAAACCTTTACTTGATCCCTGTAGACTGACCTGTGTGATGACGACGTTAAAGACTGACTTTAAACCATGGAGTCTGTTATATTAGCTCTAGCTGACCTGGTCAGTGTGTTAATCTTCATCTAATGTTTGGTGATTGTATTAAACTTACCCTCTTCTGTCTCTTCAGGTTATGACTGTTGATGTTGGAGAATGGCAATAAACGGCAAAAAACAGCTGAGGTGAGAAAGCAAATCCTCCCACAAAGTGTTTAACACCATGGGTTCAGTGATGTCTTAACAAATGTCTGACCTGAACTTAAATGTGGACCACTTCTGTTACTGAGTAACCCAGTGACTTAAATTCTTGCGTCAATCAGTCACTGAATTGTAATAAGGTTTTTTGTTTTTTCCCCCATTTCCAGGAGAGACCTGCATCTGACTGAGCACGGTAAGCATTTAAAGTCCTTCACCTTTATTTTTCTTTTTTAAATTTCTCCATACTGACCACACTACCTGTGATGAAAAGATTCTGCCAAATGATTAATCTTGATTATACTCCTTACCGTTCCATTTTTTTCTGAGGCAATGTGGTTGGTTAAACATGTTCTGTGTCACAGTTTTCCACACTTTGTTTTAATGAAAGATTTGTCTGTTTCCCCTCAAACGTGCAGCTGTGGAGCCGTTTGGTCCAGAGGATGAAGCCTTGTACGAACATCTCACTCTGACGTGGGCATGAGCCTCCCGGTTGAAGCTTTCATAAATGAGACAAACTTTAAAGACCATAACTGATACATTTTAGGGCCATCTGTCAAAAAAACTTAACTAATCCATGAAATGTTTAATAAAAAAATATATATGCACATCTATTACATGATGTGCAGTATTTTTGAAAAGGGCTTACCAAAATGAAAATGGCTTACTATGTGTAAGTATTTAGTATAGATTGACTCATAATTTAAAACATTTAAAGGAAAAATGCCCCAAATAAATTAAATTTCTCAGATGCTTTAATGGATGGTGACCTGAGCTTTTTGACAAACACACCAGCTGTCTCTGGCCCAAGTGTTAAGAGGTCAGTGGAAGCCCGGCAGTCTGCCTCCTGAAGTCTGCAGGTCAAAATTAGTTTTTGGCAAGATATTAAACCCCAAATGACTGCGTGTGAATGATTAACTGAGTAGCCGGTTGTATGGTAGCCTCTGAGACTAGAAAGGTCCTTTTCAAATGTAAGTCAATGTATCATTACTATCAGGAACATGGAAATTGTTTTCAAAATTGTCAATAAAAATTTTAAAAATACAGCGCCTGGTTGTCACATGTTTTAAAAAGTACAATGTGGTCATTAAAAAAAAAAAAAAAGCAAGATAAACCTTATCGTGACCTAATTTGACAATTGTTTAAGAGGTGGCTAAAAGGTCCATTATTGTGCAAAGGCTTAATTTTCTATATATATAAAAAAAAATGGAATATTAAATCCAATATTTTTTTTTTGGTCAGTTAGATGTTAAGATTTGAAGCATTTGCTGTTTGTGAAATATTGGATAGAAAACAGACCTGAAGCTGCACTGGAAAGCTATCCTGTTGATGCATGAAGTTACCAGCCGCAGGTTCAATTCCAGCTTGTGGTCCTTTGCTGCAAGTCATCCCCTCTCTCTCCCCCTTTCACCCTAGCGTTTTCATGTCTGATCTAATAAAAGCAGAAATGCAAAAAAATACACATAAATACATAAAACCAATAAAAATATTAAATTATTTTTAAAAGGACACAGAAACAAAAAAAAAACATTTAAATAACATCAGGGGTTTCCTTTTTTGTTATTCCTGAGTGAGAGAAGAGTCTTGCATCACACCCCTTCTTTCAATCAAAAGACTGAAAGAAGGGGTGTGAACCTAAAATTTTGTTTGTGGACAAAAATTTCCCCATAGAAAAAAAACAAACAAAAAAATAATCGAAGTATTTGTGACTTTATCACCATAAACGCCTATTATATCTTTGAGGGGTAAAGTCATATGTGATGTTACAATTATCAAAAACATGACAACTTAAATTAGACCAAAAGTTAATTGTGATATTATACTGCAAAAATAAATGGATTAACGTTTCATCAGCCTGCCCACAGAAGTTTCAACATCTGCATACCTGAAATAATATAATTTTGCAAATAAATGTTATGCACTGACTTTGTTGGAAATGCAAAATGTACAAGGTAAGAATAAGCCATGTTCTTTGCAATTAATTGGCCAGCCCACTACAACGGACGTGACGTCCCAAAGACGTCCCCGGAAATTACGCAGTTGTCCCCCCGACTCATAATACATCCATGCCCCGACTTCCTTATAACACATCCATGCTTTACATATATGTTTTTTTAATCTAGGTTGCTTTTGCGCTCCTGGACAGTTTCTATATGCAACTGTAGTGCTGGAAATGTTTTAAAATGCAATTAACCAGTCTTAATTGGAAACGCATTTCAACGAAACCACAGACTTTAAATGGGGAGGGCAGACCGTGGATCTATTATAAGGGGCAGACCATTTTTTTAAGACGGGCGGAGCTAGTAGTGCGCACGCGCCATACACAAAATGTAAAAAAAGATCTCCTCCTCCTCCTCTACAATGGGGGAGAGGGGTGCATTTCCCACACAGAGCAGGCAGCCAGTACTGGGCCTGGTTTGAATAAACCGGAGAGGAGGACCGGGACGCGGTGTTCAGTGTGGTCTCGGCCGCCTCTTGACGCACCGATGTTAGCGCGGTGGCTGCTGCCTGCGCTCTGGGCTCTGTCCGCAGAGGCAGACTTCTTCCACTTCGACAGCATCTCCAATGTTTCCACCTACTATTTTAATTACATTTATTGCAACATATGGGAGGGGGAGTGTCAGCCGCACCAAGACGATGCTACACAACAAGGTAAGGCACAAATTCATATAATGATATCTGTCCTATCGTAAGCTATTATGTAATGCTTCTCAAATTTGGCACAAATGTAGCCTGTTTGCACGTTACATTTTAACACTAATTTGCTCCCTGCGGATTATTATATTGCTGATTTATCACTGTCTTCTTGTTTTGCTGTGATGAGAGCAGTTCCTACCCGGGAGCTCTGGGCAGGTTTTCCTCAGGACTACATCAGCCTGCTGCATCAGTGGTACTGTAGTCTGGGCCAGTGCTGTGAGTCTGGAGACTGCAGGATCACCAACAACATCACAGGTAGCACACTCAAGCTTGGTGGTTGCCATTTTCTGCTTAAACGGTCCAGTGCACATGTTGGGACAGTCCCATCAAGTGCCAGCAAATATACTGTCTCTGGACATTACTGTAAATCACGTTTTTCTTTTCTTTTTTTTTTTTTTTTTAAAAAAAATCACTGTTTGCGTTGTGCACAATCTGTCCCTTATAGGATTTCATGAAGAGAATGGGACTTTTATTGGAGTCATAGATTCATAGTTTGTTCTAGGGGTCAACTGATACTGTTTTTTTTTTATTATTGGTGGTTAATGAGACTGATAATAGATGTTTGGAACCGAGATGCTTTTACAATCAAAATGAAAATATCTCTGTCAAACAAACTCCAACACAAAACTTAAATGCCTTAAGCAAACGTTTGCTCAAAACTGAAATTCTTACATCATATACTACAAATTTCCTGCAACTTTTTTTTTTAAAGTTAAGTGAACATTTAAATAATAAAAAAGAATAAATAAAAATTGCGGTTTAACTGAGTAAAAGTTCCTCTAATGCTGACACTTCTGCAGACTGTCTTCCCTGGTGATGGTTGAGTGTAATACACGCTCTTTATCATTCATTAATTTTATCGGTGGTCATTAAATAAACGTTGATACAGATAATTTCCTTGTTTCATGTAGTTTTTATTGTATTCTTAACATTTCAGCAGTTTGGGTATGTTCATGAAGTGTCACGTATACTCTACAAATAATTTGTTCAACATCTACAAAATAAAACAACAGCTCAACTGCTGAATCTTAACTAGTAGCTGTTAAAATGTTGCAAATAATTTAAAAAACTATCTGTTGGTGGACTGTCCAAATAAAATGTACCTCTCGAGGGCTTTCAGAATGCTTTGTTCATTTTGAATCCTGCTCTAGTTGCACCTATACGACTCCAGTTTGTTTATTTCTATATATTAGCTGTTCTTTAGCTGCATAATTAAATACTTACATTGCTCACCTTTGAGCAATGCACCTCAGCTTATTGCACATTAAATATTGTCACAAGATATTATGTCCATGACTTCAACTTAACCCTATTATTGCAAACACCAGTGAATCACTCTGCTTCACTGCAGAAACATATTTAGAGAAGTTTATACTGAGTAGGTGTGAGATACATGAAAAACTCATGAGCTTCGTGTGAAGCTTCCAAACTTAAATATAATAATGCTGCATCATTGCTGGGTTTTGTTATTATCAGATACTGGCATTATTAAGTTGTGCACTCTGTTCTACGCACACATGCACGTGGATGCGCACATTAACGCACATCTTATCTCTGAACATTGCATCTGTTTGCTGTACTGTGAACTTTTGCACATTCCCTTTATAGTTTTGGAACTTCCTTTGCAAAACTGCAAAGCTGCAACTACAGCTTTCTAATTCTGAAACTGCTGTGATGTACATATTTATTATTACAATATTTGTAAGTATCTCCTCCATATATTTTTTATTGTAATTTTCTGCTCTATATCTTGACTGTTGAAAGATTTTGCATTTATTTTTATATAATTTTTTTAAATTTTTTTATTGGAATCAGATTTGGTGCACATCATACAACACAGCATACCTTCATCATTCTCTTTCTGGTTATAACACCAAAGTGGGAAAGAAAATTATAAAATAGAAAATAAATTAGAAATATATGTTGCAAAATCATTCATACAGGCAACAGCAACACTAATAGTAAGTGTTTCGTAATAAAAAGAAACAAAAAAAGGAAAAAACAAGCAAAAAACAGATGAAAAGATGAATTAAAAACTGGAGAAATTAATATTTTTATTTAATCTGAACATGTTTAATACAAAAGTAAATTCCTTTTCAGTAAAAACTTCTTTGGTAATAAATCTTATTCTGATCCTGAAATCATTTTCTGATGTGCAGGTCTGGCTCGGGACCTTCAGACAAAGCTCCACGGGCAGCACCTGGCTCAGTCGGTGGTTCTGAAAGCCATTCAGGGTTTTATCAATAACCCTGAGTCCAACAAGCCGCTGACGCTCTCCTTCCACGGCTGGTCCGGCACTGGAAAGAACTTTGTGGCACGGATCATTGCAGATAACCTGTATCGAGACGGAGTGAAGAGCGAGTGTGTCCGACTGTTCATTGCCCCGTTTCACTTCCCCCACGCCAGACTGGTAGACACGTACAAGGTGAGACAGCCAGAGCCCTGTTGGCACAGAGTGTGACGTCCCATGCCAGAAACATGCTGGCAGTGTTCTCGGGTCCCCCGTTTGCTTAGTCAGATGTTTAATCTGTGTGATTTAACTCAACGTATGAATGATAACGGTTTGGACAGATGGTCCAAGTCAAACTTCTGTCCTTTTTTTGCACCTGGCATTTATCCTATCGGGTCACAGGTGCCAGTGTGCGCCCATTGACACACATTTTTACACAATCACTGCATTAGATTTCATAATAATGTTTACAGTGTTATTGCACAAATGAGTCCACACTTAACAGATTATAGTACGCAGAACAACCTTTAAACCCTAATACTATCAAAAGCTGCATATGAGGACATTTCTGCTGTTTTCATAAGGTCTCTCTTATCAGAGTAATGACGAAAAGAATTAATAAAACTTTTAAATTACCTTTTGTCCCTCGTGACACACTGTATTGTAAAGGGGAAAATGCAAATTTATTTTACATAGAGCAAAAATATGTAATATACAAAAAAAACAACTTCAGCTTTGTTGTCATGTCTATTAAAAATGCAGTAAGAGGCACCCGATAGCTCCCCTGCAGGCACCCCATGCGCAGAGACCGTGTCCTCACCGCAGCAGCCGCTGGTCTAACTACAAAATGCGTCCCTTTGCCACATGTCATCTCCTCTCTCTCCCCCTTTGATGCTTAAGCTGTCCTATAAGATAAAGGCAAAAATCCCCCCAAAAAAACCATCTTAAAAAAAAATAAAACGGGAAAACAGTAGTGTAGGATGAGACCTCTGCGTATCATTTGGCCCCTGGTAAAAACCTCCTGAATATCTGGATATTAAGTTAAGGACGAAAAAGATGAGCACAAATTAGCAGGTGCTGAGCTAGTGGCCTGTAGCGTCAAAGAAACGCTTATTTGTAATGTCAAAATGCTTTATTCACTGTTTTCATAGGTTTAAATCACCAGGTCTTGTTGTTTTGGAGAGAAAGACACCTCTCATTTGGCTCCCAGTTAAATCCTCCTGAACAAAAAAAACACTGAAGGAGAAGTTTCAGCTGGCTGCAATCTTCAATCCTCACTGCTAGATGCCACCAAATCCCCCTAAATCTTACTTTTCCTTTAAAACCTGAACAGAGTCAAAAGTAAATTGTCTTGTTTCTGTTCTTCAGATTGTGTTTTAGAGATTTACAACAGAAGTCAGTTCTTACTCTGTGTATCCAGGGCCAGCTGAGGGAGGCGATTCGGGACATGGTGCTGCGCTGCCCTCAGACTCTGTTCATCTTCGACGAGGCCGAGAAGCTTCACCCAGGCCTCATCGATGCCATCAAACCCTACATGGATCACTACGACAACGTAGACGGTGTCAGCTACCGCAGAGCCATCTTCCTCTTTCTCAGGTTGGTTTATAGGTCGGCCACGTCCGGTCAGAGACTCAGAACGTATTACGCCTCTGTCCCGGGTGTCCTGGCAGCTCGTCTGTGATGAAGGATGTTCATCTGAGTTTCTTTTATCCGTCTTTATCGATTCACTATGTTTTCAATCATTCGTGTTCCACGTCAGATAACGGACAATCTGTTCAGTCAAATATAGAAGAGTGTTTTTCAGTGCACTGTTACGGTGAAGTGGTTTGATGTAGGAGAGACCTGGGGTCACTAATACACAACGGTATCGTATTATGGTATACAAAATCACGTCAAATATTCATGCAGAATTTCTATTATTGGATTATTTTTAAATAGCATTTTGTAATTTTGTCACAGTAACTAAATATCACTATTTAAAGTTAAGATTAAGTTAAAAATGCCCTTTTTTTGATTCTCTTTTTACTGGTTTATGTGAACATACAAAAAACAAAATACGCAACCAAACGAACATGAAGAGCTTGCAATCATGTAAAAAGGAAAAAATAAGTAAATGCATAAGTTGATAAATAAAAAGATAAAATAGAATGAACAGATAAATAATAAAACAGTAATATAGAATGGGGTAGAAAATAAGTCGAAAAGCAAACAAACTGTTGTATTGTATCTGTTGTATTAAAGTGTGTCTGCGTCTTCCTGAAGGAGACACAGACACTCAGGCAATAACACTAACAGTGTACAAAATACTGGCAACCAAATCCAGCAAGAAAAAAAATCAGACAGACAAAAAGTAAATAGATTCAAAATAATTAACATCCAGTCCAGGAGGTCCACGTAAGACAGCCCATCACACATTGCATTTTAATATCATCCAAAGCTATGGCTCCACATCCTTTTTCCAGACCACTTCTATAATCCACTGCCTAATCCATCAAGATGCAGAGGCGCCCAGGTAATCAAGAAATGGGTCCCAGGTCTGATAGAACAAAAAGTGTTTATCCTTTAAGGCTGTAGAGAAAACTTTAAATTGAATAATACTGCTTTTACATCGTGTTTTTGGTGTACCTGTAATCTCTACAGCAACATTGGTGGAGCAACGATCAATGATGTGGCGTTGGACTTCTGGCACTCCGGTCAAAATCGAGAGGACATCGGTATGGAAGACCTGGAGCACCGGCTACGAGCTGAAACTATGGAGTCTCATGGTACGTTGCAGTGCTGGCTTTACGTTTGTCAGCCGGTCGCCAGATGCTCAGCTCTCCTCTGCAGTAGTTTATGTGTTTACTTCAGCTCTCTGCCATTTCACCCTGGACAGAAAGTGAACAAATCTTGTTACTGAGTGAGTTGCAAAACTTTTTAAACATGTGTGGTGGGCGAGAGTTAAAGTTACTCCACTGTTGTGTTTGACCAAGATAATTGGCAGAAAGCTGCACGTATTGATTCTTGGCAGAATCTGTGCTACAAGAAACCCTCTCACATTAAAGCGAGCCTTTTCTAGCTTATTCTAAAACATTGATTTGTGGAGCTTTAATTGCGTTTTGGGATTTCTAAGAAATTTCTCTACATTGTTCTCTTTCCCAGGTGGGTTTGCTCAAAGTGAGCTGATGTCTGGCCACTTGATCGACTTCTTTGTGCCATTCCTGCCTTTGGAGTACCGCCATGTCAAGCTCTGTGCACGGGACGCCTACGCAGCACGAGGTCTGGAGACGGATGAAGCTACGCTGGACGAGGTGGCCAAGGCAATGCTGTACGTCCCCAAAGAAGAGAGACTCTTCTCAGCCCAGGGATGCAAGTCCATACCCCAGCGGATCAACTTCTTTCTCCCCTAGATGGAGAGACAGATGGAGAGAGAGACCTGGAGGAGGTGTGAGATTGCTTTACCAGCCCATCTGCATACAGAGCCACAGACAAGACGTGTCTTCTCTGCTCCGCTCTACGTACTCTCCCCCCACAGATCGTGTCTGTCCAGGTCCCTCAGAGAAGGCCAGACAGCGGGGCAGATCCAGTATAAGAGGGGAGAGCAGCACGACCCACCCTGCGGGCATGAGAAGTGCCAGACGGTCATCATGTGCAGTGTGGTGGCTCCTCTTCACCTGCCCGGTTCGAATCCTCACAGTATCAAGACAGAGAATTAGACAGTGTTAGTGGTCGTGAAGTGTGTGTCATAGAGAGATACTTATACATATTTTATCACACTATTTATGTATTTTCACCTCAGCCCCAAGTGGTGTGCTGGTTTTTTGTTTTTTTTTTTTAAAGTTCATCCTTCATGTGTTAGTATTTGCATGTTAGACATTGTACTTAAATTTGCCCTTATTATTTATTGACATCATTTGTGCCATATTTCAGCATCTTGATGCAACAGATTATTTTTTGGTGGTTCTGAAAGGTTTGGTTGATATTAATGGCACTTGTGTGAAGAGTTTGGAGTGTGTGAGAGCTAAGGTATGAGGCACTGTGATGCAAAAACTTGAAATAGTTTTATACGAGAGTACATGTGCCAAAGCAATGAATATATTTCTAAGGTTTGTTTTTTTGTGTAAATATTTTTATTAATTTATATTTTATCTGTAATTTCATTGTTTTATATGGAACTGATTCATTTCTAGATATAATATTATGCTGTTAATTTGGGGCATAGTTAACAAACGTGTTTATTGCTTGCCTTATGATTTAATTCATGCATTCACTTTCACATCCTCTCACACAGACTTGGTTGGTTTAAGTGATTTGAGTGCCAAAGCTCAGGGTCAAATCTGAGGAAAAACTAGAAATATCAGAGATGGTTTTGAGAAAATAAATACCCACTGTAAACCAAAAAAATGTGTGTTTATGTAATGCAATCATTTGCAGGGATTCATTTGTCAAATTAATGTTGGCAGTCTCAATGTATTAATTGGTTTACATGGTGCATACATCTGTCTTTAAATAGTAGATCATAAAAGGAGCAGTAACAGAACATCCTACACAATCCTGAGCTGAAAGGATTAGTTGATTAATCGATCAACAGAATGATAACTAAATAATTTTTTTTTTTTAGATTTTTGAAATGTGAAAAATGACTGTCTTGAAGTCTTCCATGACAGATTTCAATTTTAGATTTTGAAGTGCAAAACAGGACAATTTAAACATGGCAAATTGGGCTCTAGGAAATTGTATGCATTTTACATCATTTCTGACAGTTAAGAACATTTTTTAGCAGTGGTGAGTTGTGCGGGTTTTATGCAGAGGTCAGACAGAAAATAACTGCAGAGGAAGAAACGTCCGTGAAGGGCATTAGCTCTGTTGAACTGGAACCATGGAATAAAGTTTTATTTCTAGGACTGTGACTCTCTTGGTAGGAGGACAGACCAGTAACTTCCTTAACAGCTTGAAATGAAAGGTCTTACACATGTGAGAACACGTTTTATACATGTCAACAAAATAATCGGTAGCATAGGCTTATATTTTTGTGAGGGGGGGAAACAGGGGAAATGTCCCCCTCAATATTTATAACGTGCTTTTTACTTACTAGATAATTGAAAAACTGAAAATATTGGCCCTGATAATCGTCTAGACCAATAATCTGTCGGCCCCCTGGTTCAATGCAGTCAGAGGTGTATTTTGCAGATTTGGAGCGAAGGAGTAAGTGTAAGTTTGGGAATTCTCACGTAGTTTATTAAAGTGTTTTTGTGGGGAAAATAAAGTAAATTGTTCTTCAAATCAGTATTTTTATGTCAAATCACGCCTGGAGTAGCCTTGACCACATTTGTTTTCAAGGCAGTATACTGTATGTCCCATTATTTTATTCAGTTCGACCTGAATACCTTTAAAACTTCTACATTTAACAGTTATTTAACTATATTTATTATGATTTTCCACACATATGATTCACAGGGATGTATTATTAGATGATTCACCCCAGGCGCATCACCCTTACTTGGGAGTGTATCAAGCAAACGCGTGGTCTGCTCCCATTGGCTGCAGCGACTATCCGTCAAGATTTCCTCTCCTCTGATTGGTCGAGAGAAGCAACGCTTCCTTATTGAGATTCTGAGCCGCGGTCCAATCAGATTCAGACATCTGTGCGGAGCCGAGAGGAGAGCGGCGGCGGCGCCTCAGCGTTTTTCACTGTAACATTACTGTATGAGGGACTGGACCGACTAACAGCGTCTGCTGCACGGTGTAGGCACTTTACACAGACTTATTAATAAGTGTAGTGTTTATTTGATAAGGCGGGGTGCTCCAGCTGGTCACAATGACAGCGCTGTCGCTGCTTTTAATGGTCGTGTCGGCCGCATCTGTACTGGCCGAGTCCACTGTGTATCTGCGGGAGCAGTTTGAAGATGGGGGTGAGGTCATTTTATGTATTTAATTTACCGTTATTGAAGGTTTTATCGTGGTATTTAAACTCTAATATATCTGATATTATGATACTGAATAACTGCATGAGTGGTACACCCCGGTGTCTTCATGTTGTGGGATGTTGTATTGATTTTTTTTTTTTTTTTTTTTTTAACATGGCAGCCCATAACTTTACATTGTCTGTGTTGTATTATACCCCTCCAGCTCTGTTTAAGATGAATTTAGTCTACATGGACTCCATTTGTCTTTTGACCCTTTCCTCTCCCCTCCTTTTCTCTCCATTTCACCCCCCAGCTATCAGCAAAACCCTGTCCGTCTCCCCATCCCCCTCCTGCACATCCCTCCCCTGGTCAATCACTGTTACCCCTCTTTACATAGCTGCCCTGATCCTCCATCAGCAGCCTCATAACTAAACACAGTGTAGATGTGAACACTTGAAGCCTGTCCCTGCAGCGTAACAAGCTCCCAGTGCACCTGCACTGATGCATCATCAGTGTTGGGTTAGCAGCCTGTGTGAGTGTGTTCACAGTGACTGGCCGTGCAGCTGAACCTACTCTTGTTTGTGCAGATGCCTGGAAGAGCCGCTGGGTTGAATCCAAACACAGGTCAGACTTCGGCAAGTTTGTCCTGACTGCAGGAAAGTTCTACGGAGATGCAGAGAAAGACAAAGGTGAGTGGAGAGGTTAGACTGTTGCCACCCAGTGTGGAGCTGATGGTGAGCGCCCACATTGTTTTGGGTGTGTTTTATAGAATAAGGGTGTGTATCTGTTTGTCTGCAGTCTGTGTTAAGGAGATTTAGGGGATTTTGCTGAGATTTAACAATGGATTGGTGCTTGTTTGGGATTCATCTAGGTGTTGACGTTGGTTTTTAATGGGCTATTTCTCTTAATTCTTTAGCTGTTTAGGTCAGTGGTACCCAACTGGTCCAGAAGTCTACACATTAGAAATGAAAATTATTTAGTTTTATTTCACAAAATGTAAACAAAACATTGGCTAGAACTCAAAGAAATAAAACAAGTTGCAAGAAGAAACAGAAATGGAAATTAAGGTGTGACAGATTATCAGCCTGGCTGATTATCGGAGCTGATATTTGGCATTTTGGCGATTATCTGTATTGGTGTTTTATTTTAATGATCGCTGATAAAAATTAATAAATGAAAAAGTAAATATATTGCACAAAAATTTGACATTTGTTAAAGGCATTTACACAAAGTTTTGTGTTGGTGTTTGATTTATTCCAAATTTTAAATTTCAACCGAAATATTTTAATTGTTATTGTAAATGCATATCGGCTCCAAATATTTATTGTTCTCATTAAGTACTAATAACCGGCATCTGTATCTGCGCTGAAAAAACGCAATCAGTCGATCCCTGTTTGAATAAAAGCTATTTGCCAGAAATTAACTTCACTTAAAAATAAGTGTTTTTACAAACACAAGTCACTTGTGGTCCAAACAGAACGGACCTGTGATCCACTTTTGGACCGTGACCCATCAGTTGGGGACCACAGGTTTAAGTGACATTTGCTATTGGCACAATACCGAGACAGTATACACCCATGAACAGAAGTTACATGGTGTTTTTCGAGTCACTTTTTGAAGTAAAATTAAAATGAGATACATGCATCTCTGTCTCCCTGACCTGGAGATAAGAGCTGGAACTAAGTGACATTTGAGGACGTGGGTTTTGTTTCAACATTGGTGGACACATATGAAAGAGATGGTTTGGAGGAAATTTTTAACGTCACATGTCTAATTTCCTGCCTTCTGGTGAATTTTCCACCACCAATTTATGGTTAAAATGTTTTAAATTTTGTAAAATAGAAGTCTACTTCATTTTTTTTAATAGAAGGGGACAAATACACACTGTGAATATTAAAGGGGGACCTGTGTCCCCTGCGTCCCCCCAAGAAATCTAAGCCTAACTTGAAGTTACTCTGGGTTAGATGACACTGAATTAGTTTGTGGGCTCAAATGTTATTATTGTTTAAGTGATCTGACCAGATTGGATGATTGTGAAGTTCAGGCTTCCAGCTATGAATCTAAAAGCTGCTCTTAACTCAGTGAAATCCTCGTGATAGGAGCTGTCAGGGTGTCTCAGAGTTATTCACTCTGTGGAGCAGCTCCAGTATTTGTCTCGACTTGACATCATCAGAACAGCCTGTATCTCAGCTGCACAACTTGAGGAGAGACTCAAATTCACACTTTTAAACTAATTTGAGCTTTCGATTGAAACACCACGGGTTAATTGTGATACTTACAGCTGAAGTGTCCTGCAATGGGGATATTGTAGAGTAACGTCTCTTTTGTTGTTGTTTTTGCACTGCAGGTCTGCAGACGAGCCAGGACGCCCGCTTCTACGCCTTGTCATCCCGTTTTGATGACGTCAGCAACCAGGGCAAAACTCTGGTCATCCAGTTCACTGTGAAACATGAGCAGAACATTGACTGCGGTGGGGGCTACATTAAACTGTTCCCCTCTGGTCTCAACCAGGAGGACATGCACGGGGACTCCGTCTACAACATCATGTTCGGTGAGTGTGGATAGTTTTAAAAAGGTCTGTGTTGACGTGTTTCTTCTGTAGTATTTCACCTCAGTTTTACAGCTCTTTGTGAAGTTGTTCACACAGATACAGTAATATAAATTAAACACTTTTGGTTCATTGTCCACTTATTGTGGACACAAAATGTACACATTTTGTTTCACAAAGCGTAGTAAATGTTTTTCTTTTTAATTTCTTAGATGTCTTTCTGATAATTATCAGGGCTCAGCATTTATGTTTTTTTGTTTACTCTCTTTAAAAACAACCCTGTTTTAGCCACCTTGCTCTCAAACTTGGGTCAAATTGCCCATTACGTAGATGGGAGTTTCCCCTATATCCTTTAACACCACTCAACTCAACTCCCTGTTTCCAGGATAGTTGAAATGCTCGCTCATGCTTTAGCTCATAAACTTTGTCTTTGCTCGTCGCCATTTCTCATAAGTCTCTGTTGGTACGGTATTGCGCATTTGAAACGGAGATGAGAATGAAGCAAGATAACTCAATCCTTAGCTACTTTAATCAGTAGCTCTGAGGAAAAAGATTGTTATTCTTTTATACTACCTGCCTGATTGGGCAACTGAGGCGAGATCTGCTAGCACATAGACTGTATATAAACATATACAGTCTATGTGCTAGCCCAATACTGCATTTTACTTGCCCTGGGCAATCGGGCAACCCTTGGCGTCTAGCCTTAATTATTATCCCCCTTGTGTTTGCCTAGTTTCTGATCTTAACTTCAAAGATTGGATTCCACATTTTTACTTATGCGTTTGCTTGTTCAGGTCCTGACATCTGTGGCCCCGGCACAAAGAAGGTCCATGTCATCTTCAACTATAAAGGCAAGAACCATCTGATTAACAAGGACATCAGGTGCAAGGTGAGACATCAGTAAAACGTTTTATTTTGGAAATGGCAGACATTTAATAATTCCTGTTGCATGAAGCAGTTGGTCCCAGGGTCTGTTCCAGCGTATTTGCATTTTGCAATAACAACGGTGCCATTGTCCTTCTCAAAATAAACTCGAACCAGCAAGGACATATTAAAAGTGTTTTGAATTCTAAGCACGTTACATGCAAATCACTTGTGAATAAAATGCAATCACAATAGCTGCTAACTTTTCTTTTGTATCTTGCAGGATGATGAGTACTCCCACTTGTACACACTGATTGTGAACCCAGACAACACTTACGAGGTCAAGATCGACAATAAGAAGGTCGAGTCTGGCAATCTGGAGGATGACTGGGACTTCCTGCCTCCCAAAAAAATTAAGGACCCTGAAGCCAAAAAGCCAGAAGACTGGGATGACAGGGAGAAGATTCCCGACCCTGACGATAAGAAACCAGAGGTCAGTCTGCTTGAGACACTCTAGAAGTCCTGCTGGGGCCGTTTTTTCCTGCCGATACACAAACGACAGCATTCGCTTAATTTGTGTGAAACACATCCGTCTTTTAAAAATGTATTTGGTTTGCCTTTGTGGGGTTGTTTCTTCACCTTGTCTCTCTGGTAGGACTGGGACAAGCCCGAGAACATTCCAGATCCTGATGCTAAGAAGCCTGATGACTGGGATGAAGAGATGGACGGAGAGTGGGAGCCACCTATGGTCGCTAACCCTGAATACAAGGTAACTGCAAATAATTATAGCACGTTATATACCATGTCCACTCGAATAGTCCAGTATCTCAGTATAAAATGAATGCAATGCAGTGAAGTATTGATATTTTACAGAGCAAGCGCACCACTTATTGCTATAAATCCCACAGTACACATGCAGTTTGCCAGTGATGACTGAGTAAAAAAGGATTGATTATGGATTTTTCATTACAAGTGTAAGTCGTAATTTTTGTGAAGCATTTTTGTGTTGTTGCCTCATTAACTTCAACATGCAATCTGGCCAATTAAATTTAATACTTTATTTCCACGTCAACACAGTTGAAAGTAATTTGCCTCAGTGCAGCTCTTAAAAAGAGATGAAAAAACACACTTGAGTAAAGACAAGGAGCAAAACCAGTTATTAGATTTATGCAATCAAACATACCTATTGTGATGAAGTTTTAAAGTGCTTTGTGCTGCATAGCCTCCCCAGTCACACCAAACTTTTTAAGCTGGTGCAGAAAATAAAGCCTCTTTTTTTAGTAATTTGGGTGGTTTTGGCCTCCCACTTCAGAGTGTTGCATACAGTGGTGCCAAGGAAATTAAACTGTCAACACACTCCAAAATCACCCCTCTGAAAGTCAGTTATAATTTCTTCAGTCTTAAGGCCCTTTCACACATGCACTGCAACCCTTATGTAGACATTATGTGGAGGAACTGTATGCGAGAATGCAAATGCCCAAATCAGTTGAATCAGACATTAAACTCACCTTATCCTGCCAGCTCTCGAGTACAAAGTCCTGTGAAAAACAAACATCTGAGGATGAAGACAAATAGGCATTAACCCAGGGTCCACGCAGATCCTTAAAAAAGGCCTCAGATGGTATTAAAATTTCTTGAATTAATCTTTCAAAAGTCATAAAAATGCTTAGACATCTGAAGTAAGATTTTATGAAGCGTTTCTTTTTCTGATGTAGCACTGTAAAGTCTCAAAATTATTGCTATCATCTATTTCTTTTTTTAAAATAATTTAATAAATTCCTTTTTTTAAACTCATTATGATGAAAATCCAAATTGAGGAATCTCACATGCAGGTTGAGAAACACAGAATCGCACAGAAAACCATCTAGAAATCCCAGATATTTCCCACCTCTGTCAGTAAACTAAATAGATACTTTTATAATAATATATGTCCATTGTCTTTCATTTGTTCCACTCTAAAAAGAGTTTTTTTTCAACATTTGACATAGATAATCTAACTTTTTCTTTTCAAAAGTCATGTTTTATGTTACGATAAAAATTTGGGCAAAATAAAATTATCCTTCTTCAAGTTTGGTCATTAGAAAATTGGCCTTAAACTCAATTCCAATGAGCATTAAAAAAGTCTTACTACGTCTTAAGTCTACCTTGCCTTAAGCTGCAGGAACCCTGTTACAAAGTGAGCAACACAAATGTGTATGCGGAGAGATGACAGGTGAAGGCTGAAGCCGAAATTGTCAGACAACCATGAGTATCTGCTTATACCCAAATAAGCAACCCTCCCACCACCACCTAAACCAAACCACATATTTTCTGTAGGTAACACTGACACAGAAACTCCAGACCATTTCAGAGCCTGATTTAAGAAAACACTATTTGAAATGTTGCTTTCCGTACACCACTCCACTGCAGCCCTGACCTCAGGCCTGTTGGCAGCAAATAACATTAACTATTTATTTTATTATTTATTCCAATTAAACTTCTTAATCAGCCAGTGTATCTCCATGTTGTGATTCCTCTGACATTAACGACATTGTCTGGGTGTTAACAGGGTGAGTGGAAGCCCAGAGAAATCGACAATCCTGCCTACAAGGGCAAGTGGATCCACCCTGAGATTGACAACCCGGAGTACACAGCCGACTCTGAGATCTATAAATACGACAGCATCGGCGTGATTGGACTCGACTTGTGGCAGGCAAGAAGATATTGTTGCTTACTGGCGTATTAACTGAATAATAAGGAGGGAATTTGCTTAAATGAATGGTGACAAACTGGTATTTGATTTTTACTTAAAAATATCCATCCAGGAAAAGGGACATTTTACTTGCACAGGTTTTATGTTCACAGTCTCGGCCAGTGCAGAACGTTTCTTTTCATGATGCTTTTCCTGTATTTGGATATGTTTGCATGAAGTACCTGACAGTAAAATGTTGACTTCTTCTTGATTAAGGTCAAGTCTGGTACCATCTTTGATAACTTCCTGATCACCAACGACCCAAACCTGGCAGAGGAAGTTGGCAACGACACGTGGGGTAAAACTAAGGTCAGTCCGAAACTTTCATCTTTAGGTGTCTATCCTGCGTATGCATTGGAGTATTTTGTGGTGTAAATATAGTATATACACAAATTCAATTGCTTTTAGCGTGTAGCCTTAAGTAAGGTTAATTTAGAGTCAGATTCAAAATACAGAGGCAAATGAAAGATGTTTCAGTTGCTCTTATACTTTACATGGACATAGAGAAATTATAAGAATTTTGAAAAAAATAGTATGCAAGAAAAACATGCATTATGCTACAATATAAATACAAATTTTAGAAAAATATTTCAGAAAATATAATAAAAATGTAAAAAATGATGTAATGAAATATATATAAGAACATTTAAGAATGAGTTATCTTTCATAAGTAATACAAATATATGAAATTTGTGGAAATATTTGCGAAAGAAATATAAGAAGTATGTGCAAACAAGTGCATCTTACTACAAGTGTGTATAGTTTATGGTATAGCATAGACAACTTGTATTTTATTACTCCTGTAAAGAAGATATCACAAAACTGTGGATTAATATACTTTGCTTTTTTTTTACATTGGAGTCCTGTGGAAGTTTGTTCGTCTTCAAGTAAACACACACGAGTTAATCCAAGGCCTTTTTTTGAGCTTCAACCCACCACACAAAGCCATGCACCAAAGGGCTGTACAAATATTCATTTAAATTCAATTTCAGTATCAGTTAGATCCGTAAAATACAATATCACAAATCACAATAAGCTGCAAAAGGCTTTACAACATATACCATTCCTCTGTATAAAATTTCAATCAACATAATAAAATAATTTTATTTTAAAAGGCTGGGAGTGTCTGAAACACGGAGGAAGGAGTTAAAGTTTGATGGCCACAGCCAGGAATTACTCCCTGTGGCGCTCTTGGGTCCATCTCGTACAAAAGTCTTGCAAACAAGTATAATTAAAAAAAAAAAAAAAAAAAGCTAAAAGTTGGAAGAATCAGGAGCAACGGGCTGCATGCACAGTCAACACACAGAATAACTGCCTGTAGACAGTCTTTGCTGCAAAGGAATAAATATATTCATCACTTCTTATTTTGTCGTCTCCAGGATGCAGAGAAAAAGATGAAAGAAAGCCAAGAGGAGGAGGAGAGGAAGAAACGTGAGGAAGAGGACAACCAGAGGAGAGAGGAGGCGAAGGAGGAAGACGAGGAGGAAGAGGAGAAGGATGAGGAGGAGGAAGAGGAAGATGAGGAGGAGGAGGGTGAGGAGCAGGAGGAGGAAGAAGAGGACGATGAAGGCACAGACTCTAAACTCAAGGATGAGTTATAAACTCGGTGCAGGAACTGACTGTCGGTGTCAATGAGCCATCGGAGCGAGGCTGGAGACTGATGAGATGATAGACCCTCATGACTGACACCCTGGGGTGGGGCTGGGCGGGACGGGGTTTTTCATTTGTTTGTTTACAAAGCGAGGGAGTAGGCGAAAAAGGGCAATTATTCTGTTTCCTGTTTCCATGTGCTACTACTACTACTACTATTATTATTATATTAGGAATAGAGAGACTGAAGATGTCGTAACGAATGTCGAGACAGGAAATCAATCAGCTTAATTGTTTTTCAGTTAACAGAAATATATAAATTGTCATTTGTGTTCTTCAAAAAACTGGGTTTTTATGAAGTATAATGTCGTGACATAAAAAAAGCTACATTTGGTGTGTGGATGATACCTTGAAGATTTTTTTTTTTTTTACCTCATGTGTCTTATTAATCAATGTCATGTTGTTTTTTTTATTTGTTTTTCGTTAATCTCTTGCAGTCAGTCACTCTGTCTCATGGTCCCCTTTAAAAGCTCCGTCAATGTCGTCAAAGGATTCAACAGGGTTGGTTTTGTAGGTTTATCTCGCCTGCTCTCATTGAAACGTCTTGATTTGAACAAGGGTTAATGTCACGGGGACATGAGCGCAACAAGACTGGCCTGTTGAAAAAAAGCTGTCGTCCATAGGATGGTAAAACGGGGTGCTTTAAGATGAAATCCCTTGCATAGTTTTGTACTGTATAGTTAACACTTTTTCACTTCAATGCACATACTGTAGTGTCGTGTGTGTCAAAAGAAACTGTGCTCAAACTCAGATGTACATTCAGAGCACTCAAGTAGCAGGAAAGCCTCTGTTCGTCCGGTACGTGTTCACTTTAGTTTTACTCATAGTCGGTGTACACAACCAGTTTCCTCGTTTCTAATATATCTCTGCACTGCTGTACCCCCAACACACTGTCCCAAACCGTCTGAGAGATGATCCTTTTGTAAAAGACACATTTTGTACTAATGGTAGTAATTGAAGTGGGAAGATTTTCATGTTGCTGTGTGAAATAAAAAAAAAACAAAGACAGGTGTTCTGTCCAATAAAATCAACCAGTAGAAAATGAGCAGAAGTCTTCCTTAATATTATTTTGTTATATTTAAAGTGGCTCTTTATTTTTAATGCCTGCCTTTATATGGGCATTTGTATTGGTTTTTCGTGGTTACATTATTTGTTTTCTTGTTCATAAGACTAATTGATGGTTACTTTATAGCAGTTTTGGAAAGAAATTAAGTACATTTACAACCATCGATGGTCACTTGTGCTTATTTATATTTTATGCTACTTTATTTCTCTACCCCAAAACATTTCAAATGTACTTTTTGCATTCATCTGGCAATTACTTTGCAGAGTCTGATTTCACATAAAAAACACATGGTCTGACAACATTATATACATATTTTCCGGTAACTTAGACCTCAGTTTTTTCTAAAATCCTTGCTCAGGCCCTGATTGTTACATTTCTTTAGTTTGCCAACTTCAATAAAAGCTTGCAGGTAAGAGACTCAAGCAAATCAATGTGCAGAAAAAATTAAACCACAAAAAATATGTATATACATAAATATAGACTACAGTGCTGCAACTTCTTCCATCTCTTTGTTATAATATTATACTATTTTTCCAGAATTGTGGTTTGTTTTGGCTGAGGGGATAACTGATAAAATAAGATAAAACTTAATTCATGTCGAGGGAAAGCATGTAATAAAGACTATCATAACAAAGTAGAAAATGTATGCATAGCAAGTATAAAATACAATATATGGCAAATTTAAGACTTAACTATAAACAAGATAACACTGAAGTGCAAGTACAAGAACTGTACTGGACATACTTTACATGGACATAGAGAAATTATAAGAATTTTGAAAAAAAATAGTATGCAAGAAAAACATGCATTATGCTACAATATAACACAATTTATACTTACAAATTTTATCAGAAAAAAATACAAAAAAAAAAAAATGATGTAATGAAATATATAAGAACATTTAAGAATGAGTTATCTTTCATAAGTAATACAAATATATGAAATTTGTGGAAATATTTGCGAAAGAAATATAAGAAGTATGTGCAAACAAGTGCATCTTACTACAAGTGTGTATAGTTTATAGTATAGCATAGACAACTTGTATTTTATTACTCCTGTAAAGAAGATATCACAAAACTGTGGATTAATATACTTCAAGTAAACACACACGAGTTAATCCAAGGCCTTTTTTTGAGCTTCAACCCACCACACAAAGCATGCACCAAAGGGCTGTACAAATATTCATTTAAATTCAATTTCAGTATCAGTTAGATCCGTAAAATACAATATCACAAATCACAATAAGCTGCAAAAGGATTTACAACATATACCATCCCTCTGTCCTCGGACCTTCACTGCGGATAAGGTATACCCTTAGTGCAATACCCTGAAGTGCAAGTACAAGAACTGGCTCACATTAAGTTTCAAAAATGTAATAACTATCCAAGAATAAGGGGTAAAAATAACAAAACAGCTAATAATACGGTGCAAATAGTCAGGTGAAAATAGGCTTATACAATAAATAAAATGACACAAACATGTTACCAGTATTAAATCATAAGTCATTGCTAATGAATATATTTGTACAGTGTTAGATCTGAGAGAGGAGGTTTAAGAGAACCAGATATGATAGTTTGCACGAGTAAATTCATATGGATGAATCACAGACTGTGTATTTTTTATTTATTTAGTTATTTTAATGTTTTATTCCTGAGGAGGAGGTCCGGTGCCGGGTTTTTCAGCGGCCTCTGTCTGTGTCTGGCAGCAGCGCAGCATGAAAGCAGTGGGAAACAGAAACACTATGGCTGCCACTCTGTCTCTTACTCAGGTAACACTGTCTCACAACTCTAATCTAACGACTGCAAACGGTTTGTGCCTCCTGCCTCTCCTGCTCGGAGACATTTCGACACTCTTTAGCGAAACCGGGTCGGCAGAAACGCGAGCTTACCGCGACCCTCGTCCCTCTTTGTGGAAGTTTAGTGCTGCTGTGACTGGGAAAAGTTTCTGCCTAATCTCTTTGGGGACTGCGTAAGGGCGTAGCTAGCTAGCTAGCATGCTAGCTAACAGCTAGTTAGTGAGCAGTGTTGGGCTGTTTTAGAGCCGCTTTATCAAACTTCAGACACGCCGTGTAACGTTATTGGGCTTCGTGTCGGTCGGGGGTGTATATATTAATGTTTTGTGCTGGTTCGCTTTGCTGCAGGCTTGTTGGTACTGTCTAAAGACATGTTAATACGAGATACTCATGTGTGGCTCTGTTGTGGCTTCACTGTCATATCTGTGCTAGTGGAGCCTCTGCTAACACCGCTAAACACTAAACAAGTTACACACGGTAAACGTTAAAGCACACATTGGTGATTTATTTGCGTTTTGTGTTGCTTGTTTCGTGATGAGACCCAATAACCAGCCTTTTAATTGATACTAATGGTCGTAAACATGCTTTACTGACCGGGTTAGTGCTTTTCACTATGACCTTTCTGAAGTGGACGTTAACTGTTAGCTTGTTAGCCGCTGCGGTTGTTGTAGTGTCCATGAAGTGAACAGAAAAACTCAAAATAGTTGTTTTGCAACCAGTAAGAGGAAGTTAACGCGAGCAACCACCAGTCAGCACTTCTGTTAGTCTGTTTCTCGCTTATTTAAATGCTGCGATTTGTGCGGAAATGTGTTTTTGTGCACGCTAAATAAGTTATTTAGCAAGTAGCAGCCAGCTACTATTAAGTAGGTTACAGTCCCAGACTTGTTACCTGAGCCACTGTTGCCTGTAACAACAGACAGGAGCTGTCTGCCACCAGCTTTATCATCTCACACACGAGTTCAGAAACCTGTGTTCATATCTCTGTTGTGAAACTTCATGGGTTTGTCTTGTTCGTCTTAAATGTGTAGTCAGCTTTTCGATAACTCACACTGACCTACTGCTTCATGTTACTGGTGACATTAGTTGTTTGCTTTTTTGTTAATACGTCCAGTTGATTTTAACTTTATAGCAGTTTTGCAAAGTATTGAATGGGCACTTGTACTTATGCATTTTAATTTTATGCTGCTTTATAGCTTTGCTCCTAAAAATTTAAAATGTACTTTTTGCATTTGTCTGACAGCTATAGTTACTTTTCAGAAACAAGTTTCACATAAGAAAACATATGATCTGATAACATTATTTACATTAGCCAACTTCAAAAGTAGTTTACAGAAAATCCAGAGAATCAGTGTATAGGAAAATTAAACCAGATTTAAATATATTATATATATACTTACATACTCATACTTACAGATGAGTTTAAAAACCTGTGTTCATATCTCTGTTTTGTAAGACTTAATGGGTATGTCATGCTGGTTTTAAGCGTGCAGTCAGCTTTATGATCATCCTCATAATGACCCACTGTTTCGTGTTACTGGTGATGACATTAATGTGTCATGGGTGAATTAGGGAATTGAAATTTCCAGAACAAGCTAGACTCGTGTGTGAACTCCTGCACTTTAACATATCCTGCTATCTGCTGCAGTTTTGTAGCTGGGGAATGATTGAGGGGTGTTTTTTCACTGCTCAATTAAAGAGTCACCAGTACAATGACCACAGTGTTACAGCCGCCCAACAGTTCCAGGCACACTATTGTGTGTCACAGAAAATAAGTTGCATTGGCCACAGAAAGATAAGTGTGTGTGGACAGTTAACTCGCTGTAAAATTGGCGGTTGACAGAGTTTACAGATAACTCTGCGTCGTCTTCTGTGCCTGAGCTTTGTGTCTCTTATTTGGCAAGATGGGGTGAATTTGCTTGATTTGTTTCTCTGTGGAAGAACATTAAGGCAGCTTTAACTGCTGGTTAAATAGCCACTCCCCAGTTGATTCATAGCTTGACAATTACTGTCCACTCCTTTCCTCCTTCACTGCACCTGTCGATTTAAAAGCACGATTGTCAGTTTCAGCTATATGGAGAAGGAAATGCTGATTCTTTTCCTGTTCAGCCCAGCAGAGGACAATTGAGTTAAGAGCGGAAAGGGGGGTGTTTAGGGAGGATATGACAGAAGGCAAAATTAGCTGTTGTCTGTGGTGTGACGCCCTGTTGACATTGTCTAAAGCTGACCATCACTAGGCTTTGGAAGTGTAATCGTTATTCTGATGTCATTCCTCTCTTCCTGCAATTCAGCAGAAACCTTTTCTATCATTGTGACTCATAGATGTTAGTGTACAGTGTATGACACATACTTTATCTCTCCAGAAAATGGGCTCGTCTTTGCCACACAATAGCAATGCCTCTAAAATAACTGAACTGAAATAACCTAGTTAGTGCTTAGACCATTAGTTGATTTAGGTAATTAATTGCAGACAAATTTGATAATTGTTAGTGAAGTCATTTGTCAATCAAAAATGCCAAACATTTACTTTTGCCACCATAACACATGGGACTATTTGCTGCTTTTCTTTACATTGTATTATTGTAAATTGCACGCCCTTGTGTTTTGCAGTTTTGGTCACCTACCTGGATGCTTTTGATGACTTTTTCGCTGTGTTTTTTGGCATTTAATAAACTACACAGTCAGTTGTTTTTTGAAGAAATAATAGACAGATTAATCAAAAAGAAATTATTAATATAAATTAAGCAATAGCTGTAAACTTTCTGTGCAATGCATCAGTCTCTTACTCTATGTTAAATTGCATTGTCCCTATCAAATAAATATATAAATTCAGTTCAATTCTAGCCCCAATCAGACACCTGTATTGTACTTCCATGTCTTGAATTGTCATTTTGCTTCCTTAAACATGAGGCCCATTTCTTGAAGAAAAAAAAAAACTGCTTTGTCGTGTTGTCTTTCATGGGAGAACAAGTTTTATGAGTACCTTTCTTGAACACTGAATTAAACAAAATACTGCATTTGTTGTTTGAGCAGTGATCAAAGTCACTGTGTTCAGTTGCACCCAGCAGATGTTTTGGGCTTTTGACAAATAATCCAGCTGTTTTAGTGGAAAAATTCAGCTGTTTCATGATGATGAAAAATCAAGCTGAATTTTAACATATTGGTTGTAGTTTCTGTGTGTCTGCATCTGCCATCTGTAATGGATCAGTCTTTTCTTTTTTTTCTTTCTGACAGCTGCCTTGGCTCAGTGACGGACACACTTACTTTAGCCAGCAAACACTTGTTGATCACTTCAGCTTGTGCACAGCAGAATTGAGAAAGCATTTCTAAATTGTTAGTTTATTCCCAGTCAGATTATTTTAATTGTGATTTTCAGGATTTGATGTATTTCGTGCTTAACCTCAAAGAGGCCACATGAGCAGACACAGGTGGTGATTGTTAGAGCTTTAAAAGGTGCTTTAAAATGTGGTGAAAGTCAGCGCTGGTTTGATTCAGTCTTAAATATGTATTTTTCTTTCTTTCTTTACAGCTCTCCAGTGGAAATCCCATCTATGACAAATATTATCGACAGGTACGCAAATATATCTTCCCTTCCAAAAAGAAATATTGTTATTGTTATAAGTTATTGAGATGAGGCACTTTATATAAGTTAATGTCATTTACTTTGCTTTGAATATCTGCAGAATTCAATGTTAAGTTTTTTCACTTGCCTGATGGGTCCAAAATCTAATTGCCTGAAGTCAATTTTTGCTTGCCCCTAATGAAATTTATCTATTTATTTGTGGTTATCAAATAACAGCAAAGTCTAAAGTTAAATGAAATGTTTAATCTTTATTTTGCCCACATCCTCTGACGCCATTCAAATATGAGGCTATTATGCAATGGACCTAGCCCCGGATCTGAGTACAAAAAAAAAATGTTCAATTTGTCTGATCACTGTGTGCTGTCAAAGGTGGTCTCGGGCATGGTTCAGGTTTACGTTTCACATCAGGTGTGAAAATCAGCAGTACCAAAACACGGAAGTGGACTGCTATTTAATGCGAGTAGCAGATGGCAAATGGAGCTGCAAAGGCATTTTGCAATCTGGCTGATCTCCCCCCCAAGATCTGCAAAAATGTCTGGCACGCGCCAATCTCATCCTCTGAGCTGCAGGGCCGTGACTGATAAAGTAAGAAGGCAGGCAAGAGGGTCGTTCTTGACATTGCCTCTAAAATATAAGCAAAAGTAGGTGAAATACTAAGGTCGACTCTGTAGTATGGGCTTGGGATCTTGCGATTGGCGTTCTTTTCTACAACAAAGCGCCACATAAACAAGTGTACACGAACACGGAACAACATTGCTAATGTGAAGGGTGAGGGTGTGCAGTCGTACCTGTGAATGGTACAAGTAAAGAGGGGTCGACCGATATTGGTTCTCAGGGCCGATACCAATGCTGATTATTAGTAGTTTAGGAGATTGATAACTGATATCTGGCACCGACATGCATTTACAATAAAAATGAAAATCTGTCTCTCAGTATTTAGAATTAGGGAAATTTGTTTAAATGCCTTTAGCAAATGTTTAATCAAAACTGAAACTTTCAACATCAAATATAGCAAGTTCCCAGCAACTTTTTTTTTTTTATAAAGTCAAGTGAAAATTTAAATAAAAAATAAATCAATAAAAACAGCTCCTTGAGGTTTTACAAAGAAGTTCCTCCCATGCTGACATGTTCTTTGTACTTTTTGATAAATTAATTTTTATTGGCGAGGATTAAAAAAAAAAAAAAAAAAAAAAGCTGATTTAAATAATCGTCAAAACGCTAGATATCAGACCCGATAATCGTCCAGGCTGATAATCTGTCGACCCATACAAATCACTTGTACCTAATATTAAACACGTGAATTCTTTTTTACCACTTCCATGATCATACAAGTGAGTAGCTAGATTTACTAGCCAGAAGTGGCATTTTACTCACCCCAGTCAGTCTTTGGATGTATTGTACAGTACCATATATCAATAACTTGTATTAATAATAATTATAATAATAATTAATATTGTTTGATTCAGTCATTTTTATTTGATTTGACTGTTATTAAAAGTTGACTAAAATACAAAAAAAAAAAACAAATGAGGGAGTAATACTTGTTTTGGGTGCACTGACCCTTAAGCTTCAGTAAACAGTGGTGTTGCATTGAGCAGCGATCTCTGTTCTCCACTGTCAGTTCCGGTTTCTGTGTCCAGTAAAGGAAGTATCTCTATGAATTAATAATGTTTCCCTTTGCCTGACATGTCAGGGGAGCTCGCTGTGAGCCTCATGAAAGACTACGAACAGATCCAATACCAAGCTAATGGACTGCTGAGAAAATAGCTTTGGTTTATTATCTGTATTGATTTGAGCGACTCCTCCATCCCGCAGGGCAATTCTCAGTTTATTTGATGTTTATTCATCTCTCCTTTTTTCCTCCAATTCAACTATATATTTAGTGCTGTGGTCTAAAGCTTTTGGCTAATAGGAAATTCAGTGTCTTTCTCATTAGAACAGATGTGTTACTGATGTTTCTGAGATTTAATGAGCTCTAATGACTGTGTGTCCGGCCTTGTTTGGTGTGTGTGCAGGTTGATCCGACTGGCAGTGGGCGGGTGGCAGCAGCTGATGCGGCTCTCTTCCTGAAGAGGTCGGGCCTGGCTGACTTGGTCCTGGGGAAAGTGAGCAAAAGACTCTGATCAGTGCAGCGTCATTACATTATTATTATAATAATAATAATAATAATAATAATAATTATTATTATTATTATTATTATTATTATTATTATTATTATTATTATTATTATTATTATTATTGTGTTCTTGTTATCTTTGCTGTTTATGCTGATGGTATTTAATGTCTGTGTCTATGCAGATCTGGGATTTGGCAGACTCTGAACGTAAAGGTGCTCTTAACAAGCAGGTATAAATGCACTGCAGAGCCACAGCATAACTGGTTTGTTTGTTTTATATCCATCAAGAGCATCTGATCACTCGATTTTTGTCACATATTGTATGTCTGTTCCTCTCAGCAATTTTTCATAGCATTGCGGTTGGTGGCCTGTGCTCAAAATGGCCTGGAGGTGGCACTCAAGAGCCTTCATTTGGCCGTTCCTCCTCCCCCGAAATTTGTAAGTACTGTGCATAACAAATTTATTATTTTAATTTAAACATTGAAATACTAATTTTTTTTTGCAGAAGAGACTTAAGAATAACTGGGTTTTATTTATTCTCAGCATGACACAAGCAGCCCGCTGTTGGCAGGAGTGCCTGTTGATATTCCCTGGGTCGTCAAGGTGAGTTTATTATCTTTCATATCTTAATGTAAGCTGGTGATCTATGTTTATTTGTAATGTGCCCTCATACCTTTGTCTTCCTTACACAAAAGCCACATCAGATAAAATATGCATCCGTCACAGAGTACAAACTTTTATGCAGCGTTCATGCAGGATGCCCAACGCTCCACCCATCTTCATCTTTGCTAAGATGCTGATTGCATCAATGAGTCAAAACTGATAGAAGAGACTTCTGCAGATGTAGATTTATGAAACACTGCATAGATCTAAGTGTGCAGAAATCTCTTCTATCATGTTTGTGTTTATGTAAAATGTCAAATAAATCAAGTCAGCTCAAAATGACAGACATTAACAGCCATACAGTGTCAGTACTGTTTATCCATAAACATTAACCTTTAGTGCCTATGAAATTTTAAAGGCATCAGTAACAATTGCAGTGATTTATATTAACAGCTGACCAGCCTAAATTTCTCTGTTGCTTGTTGACATTTCTGATAACAAGTTACTGTGTCAATTATCAACAAATATTTTTTTCTCTATTATTAAAGTGATTTTAAAGGTATACCATTCAGGATTTGCTGCATACTTTTTGTAAACACAATATTCAAACTCCTCCTGAACACAAAGAGACTGAGAGAGCGACGGCGGTCAAGCAGACTGGAGAGTGAATGAGAGAGGGAGCGGCGTGATCGAGAACAAAGCAGTAAATCAGAGGAAATAAAATGTTTCTTTCTGATAGTTTCAGGGTAGTTACATTTTAAAGCATAAATAAACACACCTCTGCACAATCCTTCAGGAAGGTGTTGCATTGTAAGATTTTGTGTGAATTCTGCTGAAGCACATACTTGTGCATGTGACTCCACATCGGCCTCATTCAAGCAGACACACATTTCAAATCCACAGGGCAGAGAGAGAGACAGCTGGTTATTATGTTTTTATGTTATGTTTTCATGTTCCCAACCTCACACTGCTGTTGGCAAAATAAGAGGAAAATAAGAAAATGCAGATAGCAGGGTTCTCTGCAGATACCGACACCGCCACACACTTCTAGTGGGTCATAAGTGATGACTGAGAGGGATTACTCTTATATATATATATATATATATATATATATATATATATATATATATAATTTTTTTTAAAGTATGCCTTTAATTAAAGACAAGTTGGTTCATGTAATTTCAATTGAATTTAAATTAAGTGTTTATAGTGAATAACTAAATAAGAAACTGATCAACTTCTAAAGAAAGTGAAAGAAAATTCATCAATCAAATTAAACTTTGTACAGTAGACATTAGCAGTGAATGCAGTGATAGTAAATGCACATGGTTGTGTTTGTGTAGGTGGTGTCATTGTCTGTTGTTAAGACCTCTTCAACTGCTTGTTTGATGTGGGTTTGATGGAAGTGTGGAAAGAGGTTGGAGGCATGTTTTCTGCCAAATGTTGGCAGGGTTGATGTTGTTATAATTGCTGATCAGTGACCCCAGGATCTTCACTGAGTGCTAATCCTTTTCTGGAGCACAAGTTTCTTGTGTTTTAATTGAACACAGTAATGAAACAGGCTACATAAGCACTGCTCACTTACTGTTAAATAGAAATGAGGCACACACTGTTAGGAGAATTTATATTAATTTTAACTGGCTGTAAAAAAAAAAAAAAGTTTTTTATTGTAAGTAATTGTTTTTATGAAAATCAGTAACCCCCTTGATGCAGGCATTTATTAGAGAAACTTGTTTTTTTGTTTTTTACAGATGCTACGGCAGGAAAACATCAAGTCTGAATCCTCCGTCTCTATTCATTTTACATCTGTTTTGCTTTTTCCCTAGCCGGAGGAGAAAATGAAGTTTGACTCCATCTTTGACAGTCTGGGTCCAGTAGGAGGGATTCTAACAGGAGACAAGGTCAAGCCTGTCCTGCTCAACTCCAAACTGCCTGTGGACATCCTCGGCAGGGTATGACCCCTAAACAGGACACAATTTAATCTCACAACAAAGTGATTAAAATAACAGATGAAGTTAAAAGTACCAATTTGTGCAGGTGGCTTTAAAAATAACAGCTGGCTTCGTTAAAACATTCCTTATCAAAACGACTTTTATTTCACTAAAATTAACACAGTATTTCCTCTTTGCTTTCATTTTCATTTCATTTATTTTATAAAGACAACACACATTAATTAACATTTCTGTAAATGTGCCAGTGTTAGCCATCGGGCTAATTTTCGACTGCAGTCCTTTAGCAAGATGTTTTGAAACCTGTAAAATGATAAAATTCACATAACAACTGTAGCAGGACACCATAACGACAGCAACATCTACAACAAACAGGAACTCCCAGGACAGAACACAAGCCATGTGAAGCAACAAGAAACAGTAAAACAACAGTAAAAAGCAATAGCACAGAAACAATGTGTAACATTATAGCACAAAATAGCCATGCATGCAACATGAATCAACAACATATAACTTTTTAGCAGAAATAGTCATGCATGCAACGACACACACTAAACATAACATGCAGACATGCAGAGCAGCAACAGCAACAAGAGATAAAATACAAGAGTCATAATGTAGACCTTAATAAAATGTTAAAATATGCAGTTACAGGTTAAAAATATGCTTATATGCACTAAAGCACAGGCAGTCCATGCGACACAAAGTTAGACAGGTTGTCAATTAAATAGATATTTCATACATACCCATGCACAGCTGGCCACATTGCTACAGTCTAAATGATAAAAAATTATGAAAGTTGGGCAGAAAATTAAATCAGGGCAGAAACGAGATTCAGAAGTGAGTCAGAGCTTTCAGGGACGTGATCTTACGTTATGATGCATGCTTAACAATAGTGTCTTTGTGTGTGTTGAAGGTGTGGGAACTCAGTGACATCGACAGAGATGGCATGTTGGACAAAGATGAATTTTCTGTGGTAAGAAATGAGCTAATATCACAGATAAAAAGAAACCACATAGGTTGCCATTAGAGTTAGTTTCAGTTTAGGATGTTTTCTAAATTAATATATAAAATTCTGTCCTTTATCCCATGATGTATCACAGCATTGACCTTCCAGGCATCTAAAAGTCATATCGAGGTTTTCTAGCCGTTGTTTTCCAAAGGGTTTTTTCCCCAGTCCTCACAATTTGATAGGTTTTGCTGGATTTGAAAGTATACTTGTGTGCTTATATTATACGTACTATTTCTGTAGCCCTGAATGAAAGAAGATATGGAAGAAGTGTGATGACGGAATAACTACAGGATGTGTATTGGTAATTGTCTTTCATCATCGATTTGTGCTGCCCTTTCCCAGGCCATGTATCTGGTGTACAGAGCTCTGGAGGGCGAGCCTGTTCCCATGTCCCTACCACCTCCCCTGGTTCCACCCTCCAAGAGGAAAAAAACCCTCGGTGCCTCCCGTGATGCCCCTGTTACCCTCGCCCCCCTCAGTCAAAGACAGTCGCTCCTCCCACGCTGGCTCTAAGACCATGCCCCACCCCCCTAAACCCGCCCCAGCCCCTGCCCCAACACCAGCAGCTGCCCCTGTGAGTACGGGACCCGTCTCTCCTGCGCATGCAGTGCGTGAAAAGGTTTTGTTATACTTTACTAACACATAACATTTAAAATGATTTCAAACTGGCTTGTTCAGTGTGTTTTTCAAAAAAACAAGACGAGTGGGAGTGTGAAGGTAAGTTTTGAGTTAGTGCTGTGCCATCTGCGAAGGTTGTATTAAATTCTTTGATGGAGCAGCTAGGGTGCTGTATAAAAGTCTGTTTTGTTGCCCCGACAGTGGGTGGTGTCGCCAGCAGACAAAGCGAAGTACGATGAGCTATTCAGCAAGACGGACGGTGACATGGACGGCCTCGTGTCTGGACCTGAAGTCAGAGATATATTCCTGAAGACCGGGCTGCCCTCTGCCACACTCGCACGGATCTGGTGAGTAGGGATGACAATGCCAGCATATGGAGCAAACTGTATTAAACACACACTGTGGACATATTATGGTTTGTATATTACCGTTTTCACTTGGTCTTAATGACATTGGTTTTTATTAAATTATTTTTATTCTCTCATCAGTTTATATTTACAACTACAAATTGCAAAAACATTGGAATGTTGTGTAAGCATAAATAATTATTTTTTTATTTCCAGAAAACAAATAGTTTTTTTTGGAAATATACACTCATTCTGAATTTTGATGGCTGCTACATGTTCCAAAAAAGTTTGGGTCATGTTTAACACTTGGTAACTGAGGACTCTAATTGTTGAAGTTTTAAAAAAAGTTTTGTTTTTTTATTTTTACACAATTTAAAATAAATAAAATGACAACGATAACAAATAATATACGGTGCTGAGAGAGACAGAAAACCCAGTGGACTTATTTGAAACCTCCACCTAAAAATGCAGAAAAATGTTATAGAGAACACGGATAAAAAAACATAATGCAAAAAATTAGATGACATAAGCGACTGCAAACTAATGACAAATATTTTTAACGATGTATCCCCTGTTACCCTAAGTGATACTGGTGCAGGATGATAGCAGCAGTTTTCATGCCCTGCAGTGCGTGCTGACACATCACATCACATGGATTTTTATCTCTACACGGCTGATTAGTTTCTGTCCTGTTGTGACTGTACCGAACATGATGGTCAGTCAGGCTATCACAGACAGTCGTTGCCTGAGGTGTGGATCGTTAGTCTCTTATGTAACCTGTGTGTGTTTGTGTCCTCAGGGAGCTGTGTGACATTGGAGACATCGGGAAACTGACCCGAGAGCAGTTTGCCCTGGCGCTTCATCTAATCAATCAGAAGCTGACGAAAGGCCTAGAGCCTCCGCAGAGTCTCTCCCCGGAGATGATCCCTCCATCGGACAGACAAAACATCAAACAGGTGAGTCAAGTATATGAATAATATTCAGAGATGTCTGAATCCTTTCTTGTCTCCATTAAGCATGAAAATGTGCCTGTTGGTACCAAAAATGAGCATTTTTTTTGTAATAAAGGGAAACCTAAATTCGAATTACTGCATCCCGGGTGGTTACACTGATGAAGTTAAAAATAAAATCATACAATTCTTTATTTTCTGTTTCTTTTTGCTTATAAGGTTTGTGTTTCTCATATGCAATCATAACCAACTGCTATAAGTTTCTTGCTGAAATATTGACTGACATTGTTGCTTCTTTCTCCTGTTTTGGGGCATTTCGGATTATTTTTAAGCTTGCAGTTGTTTGTATTTCTTTTTCCTCTCTTTATGCAACACTTTTATGCTTTTCCCTCTGTGTCCTCTCTTTACACTTTTTACATTGCATCCACTTCACACGTGCAGTGGGATGATCCTGAGTGAGTGTGTGTGGTAGCTTGCTGATTCTTCAGCATCTTATTACTTTTAACAGGCTGCCTCTGTTTGTCGTCTTAGTTATTTGTTTCTGTAACTAAAACGTAATCATTTCACATCAGCATATCACTAAGAAGTAAGATGACGAGCAGAGGTTTCTGTTACAAGTTTTTTTGGATGCGTCAACAGCAACACATCAAGTCTGTAGATGCAGATCAATCAGCTTAATGATGTTATTTATTGTAGTATCCTCCCAGCGTCATTACCCTCAATTCAGTCTCCCTCCCATCTTGTTGTCTCCATCAGTGGCTTCCTGTGTAACTTTTGCAAAGCCATCAGCGTAGCTGTGTTGTTCATTTGTGCTGTGCCAGTTATTTCCTTTACACAGTAACATCTACCAAGTATCCAGGATTATTAATCAGCATAGCAGTAATTTTGCTGTTTCCTCTTTTGATAAAAAATTAGTCTGGGATGAGAGGTAACTCTTAACCATTAGTGATTAATCATCGGTGGGTTTTGTTACCCTTAGTAGTGATTTTAACCTTTTTGTATCCTGTGCCCTTCTTCCTCTTAAGAACAATGTGGCTAACCTGGCAGCTGACTTCTCTGCCATCAAGGAGCTGGACTCTCTCAGTAACGAGATTGTCGAACTACAAAGGTAAACTCTCGTTCTCATATTCTTTTCAAATTTGGTGAAAAACAAACATATTGTTACAGAAGCCATGTCAGTGCAGGTTATGTCACTGCAGGTGATGTGATGTAGCCTAAAGATGGCCTGTACTTGTTTAGAGTTTCCACTAATTAATTAGGATGTTCTTCGTCCAAGTTACATGATACACTCGTTACGCTGGTTTAGGACTGCAGCGTGCAACAAAAAATATTAAAGAAAACGATAAATTTGTGATGTGTGAGGCTCAGCTTTTATGAATGTATGCTGGGGAAAAGATTTTGGAGAAGTCGTTCATTATAACCCTGTCAAATAAAAACTCCAGATGAAAGACTGCTGTCAGAGCAAGTCACTATATCCCCTCTGTATCCTCTGTTAGCCAGCAGGGTGCAGTGTTTCCCACAAACTGAGAAAACCAAATAAATATCTGGAAATGTAAATGTAACAGGATTTAGGGTCAGCTTTAATTTAATTTCTTCTTAAACCACATTTAAGAAAAATGACAATAAATCTAGCTTGTACCTTGAAACAATTAATTTATATTAACTGCCAGTCCCAGCTAAAACTGGTATTTGTGATCCACAGTGGGTGAAAGCGTTAATGGTTGTGGTTACTGATTCAAGTAAAAAGATATCACTCACACTTTATTAGACAAAAAAATAATTGTGTTTTCACTGCATATCACCAAACACAGCAGATGGCTGTAAAGATGAATTATGTGTCCGCTCTTTGACAGTGAGGCAGAAGAAGAAAAGTGACAAAGAATTTAATATACAACAGCAAAAAAAACAAAACATCATTCAGCCAAAAAAAACCCAAGTTAAATACAACATTGAATCATCAACCAAAATATGTTTCAGTAACAGAATTTCCATTTTCCATGTTGGTTATCAGTATCTGTACTTTTGAAATTAATTTTCATCACAAAAAAATATTCAGTGCACTTATTCATGAAAGCTGAGACTAAGAAGTGAGAAGTGAGAAAGTTGGCCTACCACCCCATCCCCCACCTTTCGATACAAACACACAGATGTGCACGCACACACCCTAGGTGACAGCTGTTTCGAGAAAGGAAGGAGAGGTAAGAAGGATGGATAAAAGCAGAAACACTTCAGAAAGGTAGCACACCAAGAGGAGTCTGAAAAGATGATTCATGTTTGTGACTGCTTCAAAATGTGTCAGCAGCCCTCTGCAGAAGATGAGGAGGATGGTGAGGGTGAGGATGATGATAGGTAAGAGGAAAATGGAAGTGATACTCAGTTTGAGCTGACTGCAGTACTGCCGAGAGATAAATGTGTTGTTATCAAGGGATTTGTGTGTTTTGATGTTAGAGGAAAGAGAGAATATAAAAATAGCTGCTGATATTTTTAGTCGGTGTTGAAATGAATGGCAAAAAATAAGACATTTCTAAAGTTGATGGCTTTTTCTTATTGTTTTTTTCTTTAGTTCAGTTGTCTTAATGTCAAACTGAAGAGGAATAATAAGTGTTGTGTTCTGTATTTCTTTCACAAACAATAACTCAAATTGTAAGTGTAATTTGTAAATCCTGTCATTAGGCTTTCCTAAACAAATGTGAGAAAACAAATGAGCAGATTTCTCACTCATACAGTGACACAGTGCTCATCAAATAAAAATTTAAATCAAAGTGTTAATATATGTTTGTAAGAAGCTTACTCAATGTCTTTTTTCTTATACAGTTTTATACATAACATAGTAGGCGTTTAATGTGGTATAGTATAATATGACGTAAGTATGTGAATGAATCCAACACAGTCCAATGTTGAATATCCAAATCTGGATTAGACTACACTAATATTATTATGTTTATTGTAGAATTAAATTCCAGTTGTGGCTGCACAGGATTGTCCAAAAGTCAAAATTTATGGAAAAAAGATAAGATTTAATCATTTCTAAAATTCACACGGTATTGTTATCTAATGAAATATTCTGCTTTAGTCTGTATTGGCCTTTCAAACAGTCAAAAAACTGTAAGCTCGTTTGCTTGCTGCACAAAAAGGGAGGTAAACACCTGTATTAATGGGGAGGTCTGGCAGCAGACTAACTTAAAGCATCATAAATTACATTTTTTTACTAAAGAAAGTTAATTAAGATGAAAAAGAGAATAACAGATTTAAATGTCCAATGTGTAATTTTCTGCTGCAAGAGGTCTCTCAGTCAAAACAATAACAAAAGATGGAGCAATGCTGTGATTGCAGTCAGTTTCTAACAGTTGGAATACCTGTGTTGTTCATTGTTCAGGAGGCTTTTTTTTTTTTTTTACCAGGAATCAAATTATCTGCAGAGATCAAACAGACCCTGTAATTTACACTGGCAAAAACACTGAAAATGCTGTTCCACATTTCAAATGATTTAAACCTGCACTGACTAAAGCAGTTCACGCTAAAAATCAGTGTTTCTCTAATGCTGTTTGGCATGCCAAGGGCTAGAGGAGAGCTGCCACTAACATTTGCTCAGCTTGTTTCTCTGAAACTTAACATCAAAATGTCCATTGACTTAAGTCCTTTACCCAGTTAAAACTCTTAGTCAAAAACAACCAAGATCTTGGGCGCCCAGTAGCTCAGTTGGTAGAGCGGGCGCTCCATGTACAGAGGCCAAGTCCTCACCACTGCGGCCGTGGGTTGAGTTCCGACCTCAGCCCTTTGTCGTCCCCTCTCTTTCCCCTTTTCTCGCCTGGTCTGTCCTGTCTAATGAAGGCAAAAGCCCCAAAAATAATGAAAAAAAAAACAAAAAACAAGATCTAAAAATTGTATTGTAGAAAACTGAATCACTGGCAGACAACACAAAGGGGGTATGACACAACTGACAGGTGATGGCGACTAAACGACATGGACCGTTTCCTTAATAAGAATTAAGTTTTTTCTGTGTTTGAACATTGTTGGAAACACTTAGGATAATGCAAGAACACAACTCAACAAAACAAAACACTGGTCTAACTGTTTTTAGACATTTTAGTACAAAAAATTTACAAATTTTGAAGCCGATGAATCACTTTATTCACTTTATTGTTTTTTTTAGGCCTTTTTATTAATTTATTTTGGGGGATGAGGTCATAAAATATGACAACAGACATTTGTAGCTTCAGTTAGCTCAGTAGAAGCTTTGAATGTAAAAAAAAACCCGACATCCTCCGCAGCCTTAATGATTTATATATTTGGCGTGATTAATGAGGCTTAATGACTTGAGACAAAATCGGGTTGAAATTTTGGCGTCATATGTAGTACCAACACCTTGACTATAAGACACTCTGCGCAGTGTTTCTGGTGATCCCTCTTATGGAAAATAAAATACAGAATTATTAATTATCAGTTGCATTCAAGACAATATGCCTCCTGGCTCGTCGCCCCACCCCGTTCCATTTCCTCTCTGGCTGGGTGGATGAGAGAGTGAACTAGAGAGGATGAACATACGGGCAGCACAAATGATAGATGTTGTAGGTTGGCTCATCATCACTCGTCCCTCCTCCCTCTCTTCCTCCCTCCATCCTCAAGGCAGCCATCTGCCTCTCACTCATCTCCCACACATTTGACTGAGCAAGCACATTCTCACTGTCTAACAACATCCAGCGCCACACAGACGCACTCCACCTTTCCTCAAATCTCAAATCACGTCACACACACACACACACACACACACACACCTGCTGTAGCTGAAGGCATTCGGGCGGCTCGCTCTGTACTGTGGAGTTTCAGGACATCATGGTAGCTCAGGGAGAGGAGGTGGTGGTGGTTCAGGGGCAGGGGAAAGAGGGCTCAGTGGAGAACTGGCTGGGGATGGGTGGACTTGGAGTACCGGGTCTACCCTCTCTGTCCTTGGTGGCTAAATACTCCTGTCTCTTGTGCTGGACCCCCAGGGAGAAGAGCTCTGTGGAGGAGGAGATCAAGGAGAAGGAGGAGGCCATCAGACAGCGCAGCAGCGAAGTGCAGGTAAGGTCTCGCTGTCTTTGTCTGTGAGTTTGTTTTTGTTTCCAGTGAAGTGGACGCAGAGGGAAAGATTATGGTCAGCTGGAATCGCTGGCATTGTTGTGTTAATATTTTTGAGAAATTCTGCTTGTTTGCGCTGTTTTTTGTGATCAGTGCCTCTCACAGGACTGTAAAATGGACTGTGAGTGTATGAGCATGGATTTGTTTCTGCTGTAACTTTAATACTGCTGAGACTAAGCAGATTGTAAGAGGTGCTAAAGCAGTTGCTCACTTTTGTTGTGATGTATATTCTGGGGGAGGGGATCAATAATACATTTGGCCAGTATTCTTACACAGTTACCAGAGAGGGAAAGGCTGGTATCCTTGTGTAGGCGTGTCTGCTGCCTGCTCTGAGCCTGAGAGATGGGCTCTATTTTGGGAGCTCAAGGCTTAAAGGGCTAGTCTGCTCCGCTTTTGGGAATTCAGTCTGATGCTGGAGCGTGAGGGTGGATCTCGAGGGAGTCTCAAGCTGATGTAGCTAAATTTCTTTGCTGTACTGCAGGGTTGCCCCAAGTGCTTTTGGCTTTTAACTTTGTGTTGTGTTTTCTAAATATATCCTGACCATCACATATTGTGTGCTTTTTGGTTGTAGTGATCTGAGCTGCTATCCCTGTACAGACTCTACACTAAGACTTCCCCCTGCAGTGTTTCTCAGAGGTTGAGAATTTATTTGTGACGGTCTCACATGGTGACATCCATCACTTGAAAGTCAGCAGCAAAAATGGCATTGGTTTCAGAAGCTGAAAGTAATTTTCCACTGTAAGTGTGCATTTGCACTTGAAAGCACTGTATTGGAAGACTGGTTTATCAATACGACCTCTCAGTTGCATTCCCAAAATGTTTGAAAAGGAGAGCAGTTCGCACAAAATATGTTTTTTTGGTAGGTACGGAAGCAAATATAGTTGTGTTGGGTATGTACAGGCGGTGTCAGAGAGAACTAGTGATTAAGATGCATGCTACAAATCGTGATCGCAGGACCCTTGATTTGAATCTGGTGTATTTTTAGTTGCCCAGCTTAACTAGCAATAAGTGTGATATAAAGTTAAAGTGCAGCAGACAGCTGACTTTAAAGACGCCAAGATATTTAACATTGCATTTGATGCAAGCATGGATAAGAAATGACATATGACGTTTGGCGGTCATAGCAAGACGCTGTAATATGACTGTAAGGGAGGAGCTCTGCTTCAGCATTTTGGGGAGCAAGGGATTGACATTTTATTGATATGACACACTGATTGACAAGAAAATTCAAAAGTGATCTAAAGAAACAGACACACCTTTATTTACACCAACGTGTCAGGTCACACTGACTGATGTGCACATCATTACGCAACCTCCAGTGTTTTTTGTCTTTTGTACCTACTGAGTGGTCACTGTTATCTTGACAGCAATTTTTCTTGACTGTCGCTATAGAAACAGAGCGCAACCAATCATACTCTAAGACAAACGCAATCAGCGCCACAATATTTAACCAAGGATTGAAACACTTACAGAAAGCCTGTAGCTTGCTAAAAAAAATTAGAGCTGCACTCCAAATTGCTTTTCTTTTTTTTTTTTACGTTCAGTACGCACTGCAGCTGCCTTTCTAGTAAATGTACGTACAGTTGCATGGAGTATGTATACAACTGGGACATACAACTTTGTCATAACATTGCGCCTTAAACGTAAACCCTCTTGCTAATATATCTGTCGTAGTCCATAGCCTAAAAGAACTATATATTAATGTTTTAGTTATTCACACCTGTAGCAAAAAATATGTGGTACTTTCACTTCAGTGTCGTCCTTCGGTGCAGTTTCTGTCAGCTGTCAATGAGCTGCCACCTGTCTACGACTCAGTCGACACAACATCTCTTTTTCTGAGCAGAGGATTGTGGGTCAGAATAGCCAGAAATGCATGCTGGCTTGCATGCTGCAAAATGCTACCGGATGTAGTAGAACATCCTAATATTGTTTTGCATAGGCTACTGCATTTGACGTAATGTGTACTAGGACATACTAAATCCATTTCTGCCATACTAAAATAGTAGAGGCAATATAACTTTTATATTGACAATCTCAATATTGTTGGTCTAGCTCAGTGTTCCTTCTCCTTATCTTTCTTATTGTGGAGAAACGATCCCACTGAATGGCCAGAAGGGAAATATTTTATTTATTTCACAAATATTCATCAAGATCAAAACCAGGACAAATGTAAAAAGCAAACTGAACGATTTCTACGCGCAGTGTCTTCATTTGTGTTTATTTAAAAAAAAAAAAGATCATAATCAGGCCTTGCATAGTTAGCAGTTTTAGGCATTTTTTTGTTGTTTGTCAGCAGAGGCAAACGACAAGGAGGTAACTTCATGTAGTATAAGGTCAATGGAGAGTGATGAATTGTTTTCCCCTCTGTTGTGGGCTGGACTCAATTGCACTTTGTCTCTATTGGCGTAATATTCAAATTTGCAAAATAAACTAAACCAGGACAAGATGATGTCAACCCTTGTTTTTTAACCGACAAACATGTAGCAATAATATGACCTGTCAAACTGTTTTTGTTCACATGTAAGACAGGTTGAAATATTTCTTATTATTAGCCTGCCTTGTAAAGACTGCCGCTACAGTCGGCCTCATTCAAATTTGTCGGCGTCTCCATTGATTTGAAATGTGTGTTCGAAATTTCTCTCCTGATGACTAGCTTCTTATGTTAATTGTTCTAAATTCTATTTTAGTTTTTGCCCCGATTAGCCAGCAGAGTAGAGAGAGACAGGAAAATCTGGGATATGGAGGAGAAGACGTAAAACAAAGTTAGCCAGCCAGGATCAACCCAGAGATGAAGCCATTGTTTGGTATTTGTCTGAGACCACTAGTTTACCAGAATGCTAAATTTCAGCCCTTTTCACAAAGTAATTGACCTCCAACTCATTAAACATAATAATAATCATTTATTCTAAGTTCCTGAAAGATTAAAGAGCCCCTGATTTTACTTTCCTTAATTATTTACAAATTAAATAATCAGTGTAATTAAAGTTTACTATTTAAGCTCCCACTTTATTTATTTCCCAATCTGTTTCTTTTTTTTTTTAACCAAAGGTTTGCCCCAGGAAGAATACAGAAACACAGGCTTATTTCCTTCTGTCTGCTCTTTGGCTTGATGTCTGCAGGATTTACAGGATGAGGTGGCGAGGGAGAGTGAGGCGCTACAGCGGCTCCAGGCTCAGCGTCAGAAGGTCCAGGACGCCTTGGAGGAGCTGGACCAACAGAAAAGCTCCCTGGAGGAGCAGCTGACTCATATTCGCCAGCAGACCAGCCAAGAGACCAATCTGGTATGTCTCTGGAGTAATTTTCTTTTCATGAAAGATTAATTTATTCCAATACTGGGAAGCTGTAACTATAGAAATGACTGACCACTAGCAAAGCACATCACTAGTATTAACTGATAATGCATTCCAGTGCATGACTCAGTTCTCCTGAGTGATGAAGTTTATTTGTAATGGGGATGTGTGTCACAGATTTCATCGCTGCAGTCGGAGCATGAGGAGCAGGAACAGAAGATATGTCAGTTTGAGGAGGAGCTGGTCCAGGCCAGAGAGGAGCTCCTCGCTCTGCAGGAGGAGAGCAGGAGGCTGCAGGAGAAGGTCCAGGCCGCTCAGGAGCAGCTCACACCTTTGCAGGAGTCTGTCCGCGACTCCTTTACACAAGTTGCACAGGTTAGTTGATGTAAATCTGTGAACGTGTAGCAGGGAATATCAGGGCAGATACAGAGTATTAGTACTTAATGAGACTGATAACTGATATTTGGAACTGATTTGCATAAAAGATAACAATGAAAACATTTCTGTTGAAATTTAGAATTTGGAATAAAACAAACTCCAATACAAAACTTTATTTAAATGCCTTTAGCAAATGTTTAATAAAAACTGAAAAAATCAACATCAAATACAACAAGTTCTCAGCAACTTTTCTTTTTTATAAAGTCAAGTGAAAATTTAAATAATATGTGTTATTATTATGTTGTCTTTCTCTATTATCTTCATCTCTGCACTTTCAGGTTCAGCAGAAACTGAACGACCTTCAGGTGGAGGAGAGGTCAGTTACCGCCCAGCTCAGCTGGAAGAGAGCCCTGGAGGACAGCTCTCCTGTCATGGTCAATGGATCAGCAGGCCCCACTGCAGAGCTGCACCAGGGGGACCCCTTCCACCAGGACCTCTTCCAGGAGGACCAGCCTAAAGAGCTGAGGGAGGAAGAACCAACTGCTGTCTGCAATCAGCAGAAAGAACATTCAGATCAAAAGGAGAAAGAAGGAGTGAACGAGCGAGAAGAGGAAGAAGAAAAGGAGGAAGAGAGTCCAAAGACTCCAGAAGAGGAAAAGTTGAAACATGATCCCTTGGATGATCTCTATACCAGCCTAGCATCCTCTGACATGTACAATAATCTGTCGGTCCTCTCCAAGCCACAGGAGAAACAGGTGTGGATAACACATAAACCTGCCCTCAATCCTTTTACAGATGGAAAGAAGCCAGTGCTTTTTTCATTTTTATTGCGAAAACCCTCACAGTTCTACAAAATTTTAATTTAGGAGGAACATAATAATTTTCGCACCCATGTATGCAAGACCAGTAGACTTAGTTTACATTTGTTGCGATCACAGTTCAGTAGAAAAATTAAAATTATGCTAAATGTAAAATCTAAAGTATAACTTCTCAGAATATATCTCTGTCAGTAACATTAGTCCTCTCATGTCTCCAGGAACACAGCAGCCCACCACTCAACGTTTCCTCAGAGGTCACAGATGATACCGAGGAATCTCCTAAAGAGAGCCCACCAAAGGTAAAGACTCTGAGTTACTGAGGTCTACTTGTGCTGATTAGTCCAGTAAATTCTTTAAAACTCTGAAAATTGCACTGCGGACCTTTTGTTCCTGGAAGCTCTTTATGGATAATTTATCACGTGTAGTTTAAACACAACATTCACATCATTAAGTGTTCAAGCTTGCCAGCAGAAACCTTTCGATGCTTTACAGGTTGCATCGCCAGAGCCAGAGAGCAAACAGGAGCCAGCAGAGTCCCCAGAAACCCCTACCTCCTCGTTACCACCTCAAGTCGGCCCTCGCTCAATGCCGCCTCAGACCAGCCCCCCCTCCCTGCCTGAGATGGATTTCTTCAATTCAGACCCCTTTACTGACCGTGAGTCCCCACAGCACATCTTAAGTTCAGTGAACAGCTAAAAAATAAAATAACTAAACACTGAGGTTCTTGTGTTCGGATGAAGTTGACCCACTCCCGTCAAATGAATTTATTTTACAGATTTAATTGTATTTATTTTACATTTTAAAGATTTTGATTGCTTTCAGAGGAATACAGTTGATTTTTATATATATGTTTTGTACCAAAGCCTCAACGTAGTCAGACTTTTTTTACTTTACAGATGATCCATTCAAAGATGATCCATTTGGAAAAGCAGATGTTGGAGGTAAGTTAAACCTGTTATTTCATATATATAATTATTCTATTTTATTTATTTTTTGTTATGTTATTTACTTTGTATCATTTATTTATCTATTCTTTAACGTAGTTCAGTATTTTAACATATTTTCCTTAATATGTGGAAGTAAGCAACTGTGGGTGTCTGGTTTTAAAAGGAGAAAACAATAATAAAAAGAGGAGTGTTGATGAAATGCTGTTTAAAATAGTTTCAATCATAGCAAGGCTGTATTTCTATGCCTGTAATCAATAGCAAAAAACTGACGGTCATGTTGTATGCAATATTCTAAAAACGCAAAAGCATCTAAAAGTATTTGATGTGTTGTTTGAAAAGCATATAGGTGTCTTCACCGTCAAATGTTCACATTTTGTATGTTGTTGCTGTTTCTCTCAAATCAGATCCATTCGGAGGAGACCCATTTAAAGGGTCGGACCCCTTTGCTGCAGATGCTTTCTTCCAGGCCTCCAGCGCCCCTTTTTCCACAGACGACCCTTTTGCTTCCTCAGCCGACCCGTTTGGTACCACTACTGGCGCGCCAGAACCAGACCTGTTTGCAAACAAGCCAAATGACGCAGCAGCTACACCAGCAGCAGGTCCAGATCCCTTCACCTCCAAACCTACAAATCCAGCTTCAGCAGCCAAGGATCCATTCAGCTCCACGGTTAACAATATGGCCGATACAGACCTGTTTGGAGGCAAAGTGAACGCCATAGGGGAGGCTGATCCTTTTGGTTCTCAGGACGGAGGGACAGATCCCTTCAGCTGCTCTTCATCCAGCTCTGATCTGGCCGTGGTGAGTAGGCCTGCTGCGCAACCTGGTCACAACTCACTTGCTCCCCAATTTATTGTGAATTTATAATACTTCATCCCCCAAATAATTATTTGTATATCATTTACGCACCATGTTAACTTGGATTTGTGAAAAATATTTTGTCTTGCTTGCATTCCTCCAAGGAGAATGGAGAATCCTAAAACTTGATGAATTGTAGTAAAACTGGGCCACATTAAACAAAAGCAAAACTATATCAAAACCATTTACAAAACTCCTACATAACTCCTGCAGTGTATCCAAGTCTCGTTTATCTGCACGCCCTTACCCAAGCCAGTTACTTGTATGCAGAACTGTTTTAAATAGTAAACTTTTATTGGAAATGTATGTTTGGGAAGTACAGAGCATATGACTGGATTAATAATTTTTAATGTAAATATAACTTTAAATGGCAAAAATAAATAAAATAAATGGCAGGTCTCTCTTGCAGAAGAATAATCAAAAGGAACTGTAAAAAAAGGCTAACAAATCAGTTACATTTAGTGTTATCAAGCCAGCACAGAACAAGCCAGCACCGAACTGGAAAACAACATTTTATTAGGCAAATACTGTGATTGCTGCAGTGTCAACTAAATGTAAATATAGTGAGAATAAGATGGGATCATCACAGCAGGGTCTTTTTGTACTCTATGCTAATTGCTGTATGTTTTGTATTCTACATTTTGTTTTTAGAAGGATACTGCAGCAACCAATGACCCGTTTGCTCCAGGTGGTACGACAGTGAACGCCAGCTCAGATCCAGGTATACCTTGTGGTATAACGCCACCCTCTGGAGACAGACGCCACTGCAGCTGTTAAAGTTAAAATATATAAAACACAATATTTTGGTGTTCGGATGTGTGTTCTCAGGTTTAGATGCTCAGTGACTTTTATCTGCTTGTATGTTTCAGATCCGTTTGCTGCTGTGTTTGGTAATGAATCATATTCAGGGGGCTTTGCAGATTTCTGTGCTTTGTCAAAGGTAATCAAAAGGTTCAGATCATGTTCTGTGAATGCCCTACATGGTGCTAAAATCACACTCAGTATGGAGTCAAACACACTGAATATCAAGTCATAAATAATGATGTTGGTGGAAGTAAAAATTGTTATGACACAGTGAGCTCACTTCTCCTGACAAACATCCTCTTGAGTGAGTTATGGTTTTTCTGAGGAAATAGGTGGAGCACTTGCTTATGATTCTGCACTGTGGAGGAATTGGATACTTAACGCATCATTTAGTGCACACAGCAAGCAATATTTGATGTGCAGTATCATAAATGATTGGAAACTCGATGTGTATGTTAAAAAAATTGCTCCTATCCATAGATTAGTGATGAAGTTGGGTTGTTTTGTGTTATAAAGTAAATTTTGATTGCACAATGTGATGGCTGTAGAAAAATGACGCCATCTGTGTTTAGCTTGGTTCCCTATAAGCCTCGCATTCACTGTGTAATTTTGTCTGCTACCGGGTATAATCTCCCGAGGAGACTTAAACACATCACAGTTAAACAAGTGTTCTTGCTTTTGATCATATGAGCACTGGGAAATGTTAAGAGTGATGAAAACCTCCAAAGTTTTTATCTCCAGTAAAGGAAATGGCGGACTGTGGAATAAGCAAAATAACTGCAAAACCACAGTGTGTCCTCTGGTGTTGTTGAGGACAACTGAAGATAACTGAAAGCGATCCAGTTGTCTTGCTGCCAGCTACTCCCCCTGTCATTTTTTTTACTTTTGCATACTATAATACTGTAAGTATTTAGTTTGATGTGAACCTTCTGTTTCAGGTTCATGGCATCAACAATAAGAACCTGTTTCAGGAAGACAGCCAGTCTCCCGATGTGCCCCCAGCACTGCCCCCAAAGACGGGTACGCCAACTAGACCACCTCCTCCGCCTCCAGGTCAGTACTTACAATGGAAAGGTAACTGCTGTCAGCATTTAGTGCTGTCATCAGTCATTTTTGAATGTGATAAAGGAATACATTACCCACAAAATGGCCATATGTATATTACGACTCACCCTGTGTTATATTACTGGATAATAATATAAAACTGGATTCTTCGTTCACTTTGGAGTCATGCGAGATAAACAAACACTGAGGAAAGTCTTGTTGGACTGGATTCAAAGGGGGCTGTAAAGGAGTAACAGCAAAACTATATCAAAACATCCATTTACACACTCTCACACAACTCGTGCAGTATAATCCAAATCTCATATATCTAGTCGTACGCTCAGTACTTCCCAAACAGGATGCATTTTCGCTAAAACCGCACAATTTAGAACACTTCTGCATAAACAGTCTCATACACGGGCCAGTAGTGTGCCTGTGCTTTTAGCAAAAATGCATTTGTGTAAGAAATACTGAACATATGGCTGGATAAATGAGACTGTGATAACACTGCACCAGCAGTGTGAGAGTTTGAAATGAATGTTTTGATATAGTTTTGCTGCTGTTAAATGCAGCCCCCCTTTCATCAGGTCTTTAGATTCTCAGTTCACCATGTAGGCATGTGAGAAAAACACAAATTGAGGGCAACACGAGGTGAGTAACTGATACACAAATGATCATTTGGGAGGTGAAGCAGTCCTTAATACAGGGTTGTCCAAACTTTTTTGAATGGGGGGCCATATTAGATATATGAAAATACCTGGGAGCCACCTGCTTCTGGCATCATATGGGTTCGGCTTCTGATAACGGCGACTCTTGCTCTTGACTTGGCGCTACTTTGTTATGGCCATGTCTGCTACCTGGCAGTAAATATTTGTTGTTGTTTGTTAATTTTTTGTTTGCTTGCTACAGTCCGTCTATGAAAACACAGTAGCTCTTCCTGCATAGCTCTGTCTTGGTGCATGTCTTCAAACTGTGTGATTGTCCTGCAATCATGAGGTGAATTAACAAAAAATACAAAGTAATCTTGCTTGATAAACTAATTTTCCGCTAATTATGAATTCTGTTTTGAAAAACAAGCTGAGGGATGTTTGAAATCGGTCACAAATGGCCCCAGGGTCGAACTTAAGACATGACTGCTTTAATAGAATATGTTATTCACATTTAATAAACACTGTGATAGTATTATACTCAATATGCTACTTCATGTTGGTTTGTCTCTCTACAGTGTGTTTTTTTTAAATCTGTGTCTGTTTTAACCTTCTTGTCTTCCTGTTTGTGTCTTTTCAGGTAAGAGATCGTCCATCTCCAGAACAGAGTCCTCTGACTCCTTTCAGCGACGAGCGCCCTTCCTCCAACAGTCCTCAGGAGACTTCTCGTCCTCCTCTTCCCTGCCTGCCAAGGATCCCTTAGCCGACCCCTTCGCCCCCTCCTCCCCTCCTCGTCACAACGTACGGGAAGCTGACCGATTTGCCAGCTTTGACAAAGTGAGCACCTCCCTCTCGCCCTCTCCCTCACCTTCATCTGACTCTCAGTAGTCACTGGCTGCACTCTCTTTTTTCCTGCTACTAAATCACATTAAGTTGTTAAATTGAAGTCACAAACACCAAGCCAACAAGGCCAGCTTTAAAAATCGCTCCATCTACTGCCACTAAATACTCCCAAAGAACTGAACTAACCAGCTCATGTAAAAATGTCACAAAGAAGCACAGGTTCCTCATGCTACATTTGTTTTTTAATAACTCGGTTTTCTTGAGCTAAGCTAACATAAGCTATTAAATCTTCTATTTTTTTTTATTTCTGTGTATTTTAGCTCTTAATTATGAATGCAATTATTTTATTTTGCCATGTAAAGATTCTTTATACTTATATAATTATTTTTTGTTACTGATTTATATTGGGATTGCACTCAATTTAAACCTCCCGATTGGAGATGCACTGTCTTACTTTATGAAGAAATGTACAGAAATATCATTATAGCAAATATATACATTGATATTCTAACTCTGCTGCATATTTGTTGTAACAGACATTAGTTTTGTTACATATTAAATTAATATAAGCATCTGGCGTAATGAGACCAAATTCCTCCTAATGCTTGGCAGTGAATGGAGAGATTAAAGGCTGCTTGTATTTGGCTTTTGTTAGCCATCCCAACACAGTACTCTGACATCACAGCCTGCACATGTGCATAGTTAGATATAGAGTTATGTATTGCAAACTGTTGATTTTATGCACATTATACACAGAAATTGCATTTCAGGTAAAATTTCAAATTGTGTCAGCGCAAAGTGCTTATTCTGGGTCTGACCAGCAACTGGCCTTAAATTCAAACTGTCTGCACATAGTAGTACCTGCTCCATCATGGGTGAATACCACATTTCAGAATGTTTCAACCTATAAACTTTAAGTATCATTGTTTTACAAACTCAGTGAGTATATTTACATGCACAAAATAGTCAGATTTTTGCCCTTATTCCGATAAAGACAATATTCGTACTATGCTCTTTACATGGTAAATGAAAATGAATATTCCATTTACACATGCAGCCTTGCATACTCCTGTTAATGTGCCCTAATATGTCATTTGTCGAGTCAAAGTATGGAAAAGCCGAACAGCTGGAGCCCCCTGACATTTTACTTCTTAACATCAAAATATGATTTTTTCTCAATTTCCTAGCAGTGTTGGACTTGCCTGACTATGCAAGCTCAGCCTTCCTCTTTCCTTCCTGCACCTTCTTAAAAAGGTCGGCACTGCGATATTTGTGCTCATCCAAAAACCTGTTGATATCCATGTCTTTCAAAATGTTGAAAAGCAGCTGTCCATCTTCCAACTAGAAATGAGGGCTTTTCTGCATGTATCTCTACAGCCTTGAACACTGTCTAGGAGTCAGTTTGTACACAACGTAACCATGACAACGCACAAAGCCAACCGTGAACAGTCAAGAGGTTGTGCATTGCAAAATGCGGTTAAAAACCCACATATCCCACAGATGTTAATCAGAAAATGCAAAATTCAGAAAACAATAATCAATTCTGAATATTTAAATGGAATATGCTGTTTACATGACCCAAATCAAATTTAGAATATTGTCATATTAGGAATAATAGGGGAATATTGTTGCGCATGTAACTGTAGTCATTGCTCACATACACTCCACAGGAAACGTGTAGAAGTGAAGCTACACTACAGAAATATGGCATTTAATAATTTCTGCTCACATTTGAGAGCCAGGTGTAAACAATTATATTGTTTAACCAAGTTGAATACAGAGTCCCTAAGGGGACATGGGGAAGAAAAAAATTAAAGTAAAAAAAAAATTTTTAGTGAAATATTTTGTGTCTTTATGTCCACCTCCTGCAGCAGTACAAAATGCAAAAAGCTCGGCAGAATGTAGTCGATCAGCGGGTATGGTGATTAATAAATACCGTCTTCTTTCTAATCTTATGCTTAATAAGGACAACTCTGCAAACAGAAACTTCAGAAAATTTTTGAATGGTTCAGAGCATAAACTATATATAAAGATGAATGACGCATAAGACGTCAGAGTCTTTGCGGTAGCGATCAATATATAGATATATAATAGCGGTATCAAGTTTCCCGCCCATATACCCTTCTGACCAGTCGCAAGCAGTGCCATTGAAGGCAAGAATACTGATTTTCCCACACAGCTGTCAATCTTGTCATCAGATCCCCTTTTTTAGCATCAAATGACTCATTAAACCAAACTTATATAGAAAACTGAACATTTTAACAAACATTAGCGTGATATGAACTATCTTTAATGACAGAAAACATTTTTAGGAAAAATGTATTTGGCGTGTACTTTGACGTTTTAGTTTGGCCCATCTCCCATCTAGCTACATGGCGGGGTCAGGCTTTATGACCTATACAGAGGCCAGACACCAGGGGGCGATGGAGATGGTTTGGCTTCACTTTTGGGGAATTGTCATGTCGTCCATCTTCATATACAGTGTATGGTTCAGAGCATCATAACATAAACACATCGCTACAAATCTTCACCCAAAGACATATTGAGTATAAAAGCAATAATTCGAGGTATTGCAAAAGTTTTTGCAAGGGACCAAAATAGTTTCTCGGGATAGTGCAGAAGTATTTATTTTTTATTCACCCATTTATTTTTTTCTGTCCTCTATGCCTCCTTAGAAGCTCCGCTTTTCCCTCTCACTCATGAAAATATGTGCACTTAGTCATATATCTAACAACAAAAAAAACCCAAAGTAGCCAAAAAAGGAAAATTAGTCAATGTATGTCTAAACATGATTTGAACCCTTGTTAATATATTTGAAATAAATTGGTAACAGCATTAAAATCCTCTCTGCTCTTTCTTAAAGCTGTACAAAAATAAACGGTCACGCTGTGAATTTGGGATGGATGACTATTATTAAAAGACAGCATTGATTCTCGTGCCTCTCCCATTACAAGACAGCTCCCGCATGTTGAACCTTGACCTGCACGAACTAACTAACTGTGTGTTTGGCTCTCATTCACTCTTACCACTGCCTCTGCCATCCCTCAAATCTGTAGGTTTTTTTTTTCCTTTACACATGCCGCTATTTATTTATCCATGCATCCACCTGTTCATTCATCCACCCCTTCATTTATTAGTTTGTTCAGCCCTTGTCTGGTCAGTAGTGTGTTGTGGAGAAACAGATCGCCTGTATTCTCTCTCTCTCTATCTCTCTCTCTCCCTCTGTCTGTGTCTTTACTGTCAAAAAAGTTGAATAAAGAATTGAATCAAGGGCACCATCTCTGGCTTCTATGTGCATCCATGACACCTCTATCTGCAAATGCCTGAGCTTTAAAGGACTGTACCAATGTTTTTGCATCTTCAGTTCATTTACCACAAGTTGTGAGTACTTTTATGTTTTGGCTGCCACTTTCCAAAGCATTCTTTAAATTTTCGTTTATGTCGTACCTTCCAAGAAGTATTTTCTGCATTGCTGTGCCATCGTAACACGGACTGATTCCTCAAATTTGCACCTTAGTAACTTTAAAGGGAAACGTTTGTATTTTACAACCTGTTTCTTATTTTTCCATGTTTTTGAGTCAAAGTGACTGATGGACATAACAATTTTTCAAACTGGTCCAGTATTGAGCGTGATCACTGCAGCTGCTGCAATATAATCCCTACGGGCAATTGCGCACTGTCAATTTACATCCATTGAAAATGTTTTTTTTGCCACTGACAGGCTCAGATTATTATCATAAATTAATCTGAGAACTTTACAGAAAAGACCCTACAAAGATGCTGAAAAGTTCTTCCTTACTTTACCTCTTTAGCTTTTTGTTACTGTCTTGTTTAGGGGAGTCTCATTGTCAGAAACAGCTAAATACTTGGCCACAACTCTGAAAATCTTTCAAATACCAATAGGCAACGCTTTCTTCAAGACAACAAACTCTAGCACTCCTCTCACCAACACTCATTAGCGTTCCAGCGTTGTCACCTTTCACAAGATTTCAGAACTAGATTTCTTGTGAGTAAGATTTGTTCACAGTAACACACAGCTTAGCGAAAGGTTAAGGAAAAACATTCAGTTTCTCTGCTGTGCCCTTTCCTTAATATTGTCAGACACTTTAAAAAGCCCCTTTTAGACTGCAGGTTCAAGGCGGAAATATGTTGTAATGCAGTCTAGCTGTTCTGTATAAAAGGTATGATTTTGGAATGGGGGGACAGAGTTGTCTCACCTTTAAGCAAGCGAAGAGAGGTAGTAACAGCTCTGCATTTAGATCTGCGTAAAAAGGACATCTGGCATGACATTTGTGAAGTTTTGACGACGAGTTATGTTTTTGACCCACCGGTGGGAGATTTCAAAAGCAGCTAGCAGCAGTTAGAAGCTAACTTAAAGAAGAACAGTAGCCGAAATTGTCCACAACTTGAAAAAAAAACAAAAACAGTGAGGCCTGGGGGCTCCTTACCCACATTGCCATGTTATTTTATTATTGTTTAGAAAGTGCTGCTGACACGTTACATGTCACATGAGAAGAAGGCGCTGTTGTGTGAAACTTCCTGTCACGCCTCTTGTTTCCACAATGCTGGCATGCTGTCTCACATACTCGAGCAGCATGTTGCCACCGTTGTTTGGCTCTGTGTAAAAATACAAAGCAGTATAAAGAAGGGACTTTGGAGGAGGACTGTCTCTTTAAAGTCAGAGATTAGAATCATCAGTTGGAGACTCCCAGTCGATTTAGATTGCTGCAAGTCAAGCAGTTGTTTGGAGTTTTTTTGCTGGTCAGTGTGCTGTGCAGTTTGCCTCTGGGGACATTTTACTGCAGAGTGAGCGCTCGTGACTTTCATGCTAGTCTTTGATTAAAGCAGCTGTGGCATGGAGGAGATATTGGAAAACAGAGCAAGAGAGAGATTGCTCTTCTGCTTAGAGGTGGTTAGATTATAGCGCACATCAAGTTAATTCGCTGCAGTTTCCTGCTTTTGTTTGATATCGAGTGTCTACAAAAAGTGTTGTTTCACATTTGCGATTTGTCGTTAACGCTGTTAGCTTGTTTGCTATGTGATATGTCTATATGATATGATATGCTATATGATATGAATGTCGCTGTCCTGCTGAACGGCCATCTCTATGTAAAAAGGGTTCATGACAATCTGAGCATGTCAGTGACAAAGACCAGGTGCTTATAATGGACGTAAATTGAAAAGAGCACAATTGCCCCTAGATCGCTCAGCTGGCGTCATCTCTTTCAATACTTGATCAGGTTCAAAAACAGCTGTCTCCTTTAGTCACCCAGACACAAACATGGAAAAAAATACAGAAGTTTCCCTTTATTGGTGTTTAATCTCAACCATGTTGTATTGCTATGCAAGTTCATATTTATATATTTTGATACTGTACCAGCCACATTGAAAGCAGGTAAAATGCTTCCAATGATCTAACACTGCTTTGGAAAAAAGGTTAAAAATGTAAAGAATTTGTACTAAATGGGCTAAAATATGCAAAACACCAGTATGGTCCTTTCAAGTACTTCAAATTACCAGTACCTGGAAATAAAGACAAGAAGATATGTGAGGGGTTTCTTGTTTTTAGCAATTAGACACAGCATTCCTCTTGCTAAGTACCTGTTGATGTCTGATTTCATTCATATTGAAAAGCAGCAGTGGGAAGTACCACCTACAAGTAATAAATGCATGTTCTCTACTAAATTCATTAGATGTTTCTTAAATGTTCTCATCGTGCATGTTCTGCGTCGCTCTCCTCCGAAATCATCAGCTCATAAAATACCTGCCGCTAGTGTACGTCGTCATCTCTGCCTACTTTCATGTGCAGGGGGGGGGGGGGGGGGACACACTGGATGACCTGTGATGCTTCTGTCTGTCAGTCATTGAGAATAATGAACCTGTTGGCACCGTGCATGTCCCGTCTGTAATGATTAACTGTCTTAATCGGTGTTCTGCGTATCTTGAAAGCTTTTTGTTGTCATGAACCAAAAAATGTGTTTTCAGTGACACAGCTCCCCTTTATTCCTCAATGAGATCTCATCTTTGACACTTCTATCCCATACGAGGCCCTGATCACATTCTTTAACATGTGCAATGACACACACCTGAGGGGCAAAGACTCACATTTTTAGCAATCAATCAATCAATCAATCAGTCAATCAAACTTTATTTGTACAGCAACTTTCATCGAGGTTAGTGCAGTTCAGAATGCCTTCCCATAGTAAGACAGAAAAAGTGTAGACTGTGAAAACAACCAAAAAGACAAAAACAATTTAAGAATAATGCACAAGACAATAAAAAATATAAGATGTAAAAAAAAAAAGATTTGAAAGCTATATTTGCAGTAATTGTAGTAAAGTATAGTAAAATAAAACTAGATTAAAGAGTAGCGTGAAATGGATAATTAAAATGATTTTAGAGGGAGGAATACAAATACTACCACTAACAACAACATTAATATATAACAGATCAAATATAAAAGAATACAATTTACAATAAATACAATATAAAAGTAAACAAAAATAATATAATTTCAGTGAACCACTCTTAATAAAAAATGTAGTTTTCGGTTTGGTAGGGTAGTTACATTTGTAACAAAATATAATATTTTATACAGCCTTCTTATGTTTTTTTTGTAATAAATTTTAATTTGTTACCTAAGTAATAACTAAAGCTGTCAGTTAAATGTAGTGAAGTGAAAAGTACAATATTTTGCTCTGAAATGTAGCAGAGTAAAAGTAAAAAGTGGGATGAAAAGAAAATACTAAAGTACCTGAAATTTGTACTTAAGTACTGTACTTGAGTAAATGTACTAAGTAACAGTCCGCATCTGGTACCATGTAAACTAAAACATCCCTGGTTTGAGTCCAGCTGGGACCTGTGTTGCATGTCCATCCCATCATTCTCTGTCCTCTCATTTCCTCTAAGTTTCCTGAAAAGAGCGCTTAAAAAATAATCTTAAAAAAAAAACAAGAAATTACAGCAAAGAAACCTGAACCTCAAAAATAAATTAGAGGTAATGTTGAGATGTCTAACTTTAACATACAGTAGTTTCTCAATATGATATGTGTACACGACATATGATAGATTTTGTTTTTTTTCAGCAGATGCCGATAAATATCTGGCCAATATCAATAATATCATTGACAAGCTCTAAGAATAACTTATTTTATCCTTGAGAATCTGTTAACTGTGTATGTGTTTGTCTGTTTGTCTCCTTTCCCCCCTTATTTCTTTGCATTCGTTCCTTCCCCTGTGTGTGTGTGATGGTTGTGTGTTTTCTGTGTTCACGGAGCAGTATCCAACAGAGGAAGACATGATAGAGTGGGCAAAGCGCGAGAGCGAGCGAGAGGAAAAAGAGCGACTTGCCAGGCTCACCCAGCAGGAACAAGAGGACCTGGAGCTGGCCATCGCACTCAGCAAGTCTGAACTCTCCTGAGGAGCCCGTCTCCCCCTCCTCCCCTCCTCCCCTCCTCCACTGACCTGGCTCGGCACGGCACAGCACAGCCTGGCCCAGCCCAGAAAGCACCAAAGCAAAGTGGGGACTATAAAGGACTGATTCAGCAGCACCTGCTGACCCCATGAAGAGACTTTCTTAGAATAAACCCACCTCTGAATCTTTCTTCTCCCCAGACTCTGATCACCGTTCACTGGCGTTGCAGTATTGTGTTTTATTTTTTTTTTTTTCATCCTGTTGGTCTCGTTTTGGAGGACCAAGAAGGAGTTCTGAAGAATGGATTATTGAAAGTGACGTGTGGTGAATATGGATTTAGAGATTGCTCCGTTGATTTCAACACCAGGTTACAAACGCCACATTAACTCTCAAGATTGTAATTTATTTAACGTACTCAAAACTAGGTCGAAATGGCCTTTGTCAGAAGTCCTGTCTTTATCCACTAATGCTACACTTTATTAAAACTCCACTCACTCTAGCTTTTGACGTTATACTGAGAATTTCATGAGATTTCTTTGATTAGAAATAGACTTGCTAATTTTGTAGAGCCAAAAAAAATCTCCCTAATTTCTTTTCAGCTCTCGGTTAATTTTCTGAAACTGAATCTTCAAGTGCGTGTAGTTTCAAGACAGTAAGCTGAGGGAAAAAAAGAGGCACTGTAACAAAATTTAAGAGTGCAAGTTGGTCTTTTTGAAATGGAGTGTACTTTTCTAGTCCTGCAGGAGGCCGATGAGATTTAAAAAATATATATTGTTCAGGACAGGGTGACAGAATTCAACATTTCTACTTGTTTAACTGGAAGTTACCGGTCCTCTGATATGTGAAATGCATGTGCAGATTTATCTTAAATTTCAACACCATTCAGCTTCTAGTTACATTTCTATAATGCATTGCTTTTCCCAGCATCTGTTGTGTCAAAGTTTATTTTTTCAGAGATACTGAAAGGAATGAAACTACAGCTATTAAATGTGATGATTTTGTATTCATTAGAAATATATTTTAAGGCACACTACAAAACCAGAACTGCTTTTTTTAGAGAAAATTCAACACCAGATACCTAAAAAAAATGTTCAGTTGTTATGGAAATCTCACTTTTGGACATTTTATAAATGTGGCCTCAAATTAAAGAATATTATTTTGCTGATACTTGGCTGGATGAGGTTGGACATTAACAAACAAATTTTAGTCAAAAAATAGAAACTGGGTAGTTGTGGATGAATATATGTGTGTAAAAAAACTAATTTATACCCACTTTACCAGCCCAAACATACTCATGTTCACCCCAAAATCAAAAATACTTGTTGTGAGTTCTGAGTGTTGGAGATATCAGTCTCAGAGATGTCTACCTTCTCACCTATATTATTCAACTAGATGTCATTCAGCTTGTTGTTCTCAAATCTCCCCCAAAAAATGTTTGAAAAACTCAACAACAATGTCACTTTCCAGAAACCATGACCAGGTTACTCAAAATAATCCACAGACCCTGATGTGAGCAGTTTCAATTAGGAACTATTTTCTTTCTACCGAACTACACCTGCCCACCGTATCACAGCAGGAGGAAGATGCATGCTTTCCTCTGCGCTGTGAGACAGACATCTCTACGGCCGATATCTCCAACACTCACGACTCACACCAAAACAACCAACTGATAAATAGCACTACAGGTAAAAGGAAAATATTTGTATTTGGGGTCCCTTTAAAAGTTAGATTAGATACATTTTATTAATGTTGAAGGAAAACGATGGGCCAAGCAGCTGTAAAAAGAATAACACAAAAACAAGTTAAAGACACAACAAGCCTACAAAACACTAAAGGACTAAAACCTAAAAAGTGAGAAACGATTGCAAAGGGTCAAAAATATTGGTAATCCGGAATAATCCAGGGTTAGGCATACAGTAGTTTTCCTAAAGCAGTGTCTTGCTGAATATGCATTTTTCTTTTAATGATAGCCATATTAAAAATGATTAACTTCCTAAAGTAGTCTATATCCATTTCACAACGAGAGCCACTGTTTTTTTTTTTTTTTTATAGAGACTAACTGGATTATAAAGTTTTACACAAAGTCAGTAAAAGTTGATTAGTGTCTCCGTATTTTGGCACAGCAGTTTGTCTTCTCTGTGAGCTCTTTGTGGGATTTAACCTGCTGGTATTTTGAGGATAAACACTCCTCATTACACTGCATCCACACATCTGTTAACACCTGCACAAAAGCTTGGCCAGCCATTGATTTTTCTCCTTGTGGGTAATTTTGTGTTTTCTCCCAGAAAATGAACTTAAGTTGCTAAACACTGAGTGCTGAACAGTGATAGAAGGTTTCTGAACAAAGGACATTTTGGTTGAAGAACAGGAAGCCTTTGTTTTTCATTTCTTTGCTGATTTGTGACCAAACGGTGCAAAACATTTTGAACACTCTCTTTTCGGCTCTGTTAAGAACAAACATCGTTGCAGTTTCCTCTTCTCATGTTTAAGCTGTTTGCTGTCCGTGGTTGCAGCTGCACTTCCTGCTCGCAGTGCGTCTCATATTGCAGTTCACGTTTATTGTAAATACAAGAGAGAGCGGGAGTCGTCCGTCTCTTCTTCACCTTCACGGTCTATTGTCATACCACAGTTTAACTCTCTCGCGTTTAAAGGCCACCTGACACGTTATTGTCATTTGTACAGACTTCTCGAATTTTACAAATCAAGAACCACTTATGTTTCTAGGCTTACCCATAAAGGCTTTTTAAACTCAAGCTAATTGTATTTTATTTTGTATTTTCTAACGTGTAAGAAGAAAAATCATTATTGGGAGGTTTGGCCAGAATATGTAATGCATTTAATTGAAACAGAATAAATATTAAACATGTAGTTTTGCAGTTTGTGTGTTCTTACTGTGATTAAAGCATGTTACTGGCTTTTTAAGATCGCTTTGAATCCTGCACTTGAGTAAAAGTAGCTGTACCACATTAAAACAACACTATGAAAAAGTCCTGTGCTGAAATCTTAAACTGAGTAAAAGCAGTTGTGGAACGTAATTGAGAACATTTATGTAGTCATGTTGACTTAACTTGAGTTTTTCAATCATATGCTACTTCAAACTTAAACTCCACTACATTTCAGAGGAGAGTATTTTCCTTTTTTCGCCTCTTTTTTGCCCCTGCAACACATCATTAGCAGATAGAATATGATGCACTGTTATAGATTAAACTACCAAAACAGCACATTAAATAACTGGAATGAGATCCATCCTGACCAACATTAAAATTATGCCTATAATAATAATGCATCTGTACTGAAGATCCAATAGCACACAATAATTTAACACTCACAAGCCAAGTATATTCTGCTATAAATACTGGTACTTTTACTTGTATAAGACTCTTACTGCAGGACTTTGATTTGTAACAGGGTCATTTTGTATTGTTTTAGGGGTACATTTACTTAAGTAAAAAATCTGACTTCTTCCTTAACCACTGATTAATAAGTGATATCAACAAAATATGCTTTTATATGTATTTTTGTATTGGACTGTTATTGTGGCAATTGATGTATTTATGTTTAAGCAGCATTAAATGTTGCTGGTCAATGTGAAGTGTATCAACTTTGCATACAGGTATATTATTTTATGCAAACTGAAGTTAGACACATGAGATATGGATATTTAAAAACTTTTATCTGATATTTGCCTTTTAACTATCGCTTTCAGATATATTAGAGTAAATTGTACAGTTTGCCTCTGAAATGTAACGGAGTAGAAACCAAAAGTAGCAGAAAAGTACCTCCACCTACCGCCTGTCATTCTTCAACTGTAGTGTATTAAATGCAAAAGCCCAAAAAGCAATCTTTAAAATAATGTACTATAACACAATACTTTAGTAAATGTACACAAAAAAAGTCTTAGAATTTGGTAATATTTATACTAATTCTTTTGTAGTCAGTTTTACCTCCAAGTATTATTATTATTTAGTAAAATAACTGACAAGTTGAAATTTCCCCTTGACACTGGCAACAGCAGTTGTAGAAAAAGGCCCATCGGAGGTCTATTTAATAGTTGTTCTAGAGCTTTCAATTGTATCATATGATCTTCATCAGCAGGTGGAGTAAATTTGGAATTATACAGTTTGGGCTTTATGTTTTTTTATAGTGCCTTAGTGATATCTAGTGGTGAGGTTGCAGAACTGACACCTCTCCTGTGTACCAAGCCTGTAGGAGAACTGAAAGGCCCTTCACAGAACCAGTGTTTGGTTTGTCCGTTCTGGGCTCCTGTAGAAACAACATGGCGAGTTTTATTAATGAGGATCAAGAGGACCTGTTTAGCTTTTAAAGGCTGATTCTAAGGTATGCAAAAACAACCGATTCTTATCTGCAGGTGCTTTTAAACGCATGAAACGGAGTCAGGAATATTTTATTCCATTTTTTCCCTACATCCTACACACAAAACTAATAATGAAGCAAAATCACATGAAGAGTTGTGGCCGGCTGTAATGTAAAGAGGACTATAAATTCGGCTGTGGTTCGGTCATGAATATTAACAGCCCTGCTGATATTCAGTACAAGTACTCCCTTTCTTGTAATATTGTTTTCATACAACCGTTTTACAAAAGCCATTTATTAGCATTGTAAAAAAGGGGCCTCAGATTATGATTTGTATGTTTATTTTATGATTTATTTGCCTCCGCCAAAACAAATAGTTCTTCAACTGGTCTGGGACTGGACTGTTGTCAAACAAAAAAGCCCCATAAATTTCTGCACTAGGATTTGCTGTTTTGTATAAGCTAGGCCTATAAATTACTGCAGGACAGTTACTGTGTGTCACATACATTTACCGCTCAGTTTGTGACCAGTAGGACTGTTGACAATCACTTCATGGTTGACGACGCTGAGGTTGGTTTTCGGTTCGTAGGTTCACTTTGTGGTTTTTAATTGGATCTAGGTCGTTGTGGTCTACAGATGAAAACAACGCAGTCAAATCCTTCTCTGTTTGCATTTTCACAAATAGAATAAATTCCTTACAAATCTGAAATTATGTGTTTTAATACATCATATTGTAGTTTTTTGTTTGTAACTGGCTCAGCATTTTCTACATGTGCATTTTTTCCAAATAGTATAAAGGTTTCACAAATCTAAAACTGCATTTTAAAGAGTCTTTAGCCTCTCTGGAATAATGTAGTTCAGATTTGACAAGACTAAGTATAGTAGGTATCACACAATGATGAAGTGAGCTTCTCATTCAACAGTTAACCCTGTGAAACCTGAGCAAATTGCCTTGATTTCTTTGAAATTTAAATTTTTTAAATTTCATGAAAAATTGTCCAAATAACTCTATTTATTTTATTATTTATTTATTTATCATGATTATGTATTATTATGGTACATCAGTAAATTTGACAATAAATGTATTATTTTAAGCACTTCTTGGTCATTTCACCCTTTTCCTTTTTCAGTTTTAAGGTCATTTTGTCGTACTATTTGCAAATTTTTTTTAACATTTCTTCTAAGCTTGCCCATTGTCCTGTGCCAATTAAGAAATCAAGCCAATTTGCTCAGGTTTCAAAAGGTTAACTGCTATGTGTGGCACAGATAAGTTAACAGGTAAATCAGCAGGCTATGTTGCCTGTGTTTGCAGAAAAATATCCAGCCTTTTTTTTCTTTCCCTTTGTCCTTTTCTGACGACCATTCATTAACACAAATATTTTATATATAAGATAAGATAAGACACACAGTGGGAAAATTTCCAACAATTGCAGCAGCAAAGGGATAGCAAAATAGCAAGATAATACTGTGCAAAATAAACTATATTAATAAATAAATAAGTACAAAAACGTGCAGGATGAAGATGAAGGAAATAAGCACAGAGGACGACATAAACAAACAATATATACAGTATTTACATCGCAGAGAAACTCAACAGTTAAATAAAGAATGTTCACAGTTGCATGGGTGAAAGTGAAATTGCACTTGTGGTATTAAGCTGTACAAGTGCAGTCAGTTATTGTTGTGTGTGGTCTACTGGGAGCAGTGCTGGTTGTACAGTCTGACTGCAGCAGGGAGGAAGGACCTGCGGTAACGGGGTGGTCAGGGTGTCATGCATGGGGTGGGAGTCGTTCTCCAGCATGGATGACAGCTTAGCCATCATCCTCCTTTCTCCCACCACCTGCACTGAGTCTAGGGGGCACCCCAGGACAGAGCTGGCCTTCTTGATAAGTTTGTCAAGTAATATATTCTTTTATCTTAAACATAGGCTAATTTAAACCCCCTCCCAGAAAAAAAAGTAATCAGGACACCTGTAAAGCGGAGTGATACATACCCAAATTGTTTGGTCGGAACTGTGATCTAACTTCCTTTACATGCTTGTTTGTAGAAATAAGACAGTTTTTGTGTGTAACTGTGTAACCTTGTCATAATCTGGAGGGCTTTAGGACCATGAAACGGCGACCTTCAGCAGCTTCATTGCAGCGCATTTAAATAGGAAAGTCATTATTATGGCGATGACAGCAGCAACACACCTTTCCACGTCAGGAAGGAGTAAGACACGCTGGTCACGGGTGTGAAGTCAGTGTTAGCTGCTCCTGTCCTCTGTCTCCTGTCTGTGTGTCCATCCATGCCCGCTGTCCTCTCTCCGGGATATTCTGCTGTTTCACCGGATCTCAGAGCTGTGGGATGAGTTTTATCACCAACTGGAAACGAAGCATAAAGAAAAATGACAGCAAAAAGTGAGTAGAAGGGGAAAGATTGCGAAAATCAGTGCAGATGCCGGCCCTGTCTGTACCTGTCTGTGTTCAAACTGCGGCCAACAGTGGGAGTTTAATCGCGCTGTTTCAGTGTCTGACTTTATCTTGTCATCACAGTGAGTAGAGCACAGCGTGCTCAGGGCCAGCATAGATCCTCTTTACCACACACTGATGTTATCTTTGAAGTTGTTTTTTTTTATACTGTAGAAAAGTCGTTCACCATTTTGGGAGGGGAAAAAAAGTTGGTTTTTGATTGGAAATGAGATCATCTTATATGTAATATAAAAGTTTGACCACTTTGAGTCAACAGGGAGTACCAGTTTGGTATCATAATCCCATCTAAGTGCGCTCATTTGGTCTTTTGTTGCCAGTCTGCAGCCTGTTTGACAACATTACTTTCAAGATGTGATCAGGCAGGCTTTTACTGAGCAGTGTCCTAAAATACACTTTTTGCCTCTGCAGTCTTGCCATGTCATATTTTACAACGAGTAAATAGAATAGAGTTAAATAAATAAATTGGGGGTAATATTGAAATGTATGTAATATGTTAATGAGGGGATAATCTACTCAAGTGTTTCCAAACCTGTGGGTTCAGAGTTACTTTAAGGTGTTGCAAGATCATTACCTGGGTAGGGAAAATTAGCTCCACCAAAATCATGTTTACCTTTTCAATTCTCGCTAATCTTTGCTTTTTTTTTGTTCTTGTGTAAAACTATACATAATTCACACCCTACGGATTCTGTGAGGATCACCAGATGAAGAAGTTGGGACTCACTGGTCTAATTCTAACCAAAGAATTGAAAAAAAGAAATTTATATGTTTAAATCAAGATTGTAAAGACCTGAATGGGGATTTTATGCTGACTAGAATAAACAAGGGATTTTTTGTGCATAAAAATCATAATAATTACAATTCAGCATACAGCACAAAACATAGCTTTGATACGTGTTGTCTTGTGTTTCCGCCGACATGTTCATTCTCATTGTTGGCGTCTCGTCATTACTCAGAGCCACTTTGATTCCACTTTGAGTGTAATGAATGTTTTTTACTTTCAGCTTATTATTAGCTTTTAACTTAAAGGGACAGTTCACCCCAAAATCAAAACGTACATATTTTTATCTTAGGTGTAGCGCTGTTTTTCAGCCTAAATTGTTTTTGGGTGTGTTTCAGAGTGTTTGAGATATCAGGCGTGGAGATGTCTGCCTTTTCTTCAATATAATGGAACAAGATGGTACTTGGTTTGTCGTGCTTAAAGGAAAAAAAAAACATCTGAAAAACTCAACAGGAATGTCTCCTTCCAGAAATAATGACCCAGTTTCTCAAGATACTCCACAGACCTCGTTGTGAGCAGTTTCATGTCGGGACTATTTTCTTTCTACTGAAGAACTACACCTGCCGACCATATCACTGCACAGGAGGAAGTGTGAATCTAAAGTACCACTGAGATAAATTACATTACAGCTCAGCCGAGGTTGACCCCATTAATGTTTACATCTCATACACGGGCCTGTCGTTCATGAGAAGATGCACGCTCCGTTCTGCACTGTGATGTGGTTTGCGGGTGTAGTTCGTTAGAAAGACATACTTCCTACATGAAACTGCTCACAATGAGGTCTGTGGACTATCATGATTAACCAGGTCATGATTTCTGGAAAGAGACGCTGCTGCTGAGTTTTTCAAATGTATTTTTTGGTGCCTCCAGCACCAGAAGCAGAGTGCCATCTGGTTTTATTATATTGGAGAGAAGGCACACATCTCTACAGCCGATATCTCCAACAGCCAAACAGTCTAGACTGATAAAAAGCACTACAGGTGAGTGGAACGATATGTGTGTGTTATTTTGGGCTGAACTGTTCTTTTAAATGTGTTCTCTTCTTATTCATCACATGTAGCTTGTATGCTGGTAACAGTTTTATTTTGAAATATCTGTATGAACTTCTGAGTCCTCCTCAGATCTTAAGATCGAACTTCCAGTGTGTGAGCATACCTCCTCCTCTCACCACCATGAGATCTATTCTTATATCCTCTCTAAGTTGACCTTTGACCTCCTCACAGGGATGCTGTGCAGGCGCAAGACATCCCTGATGGCCCAGAGTCCCCAAGCCGGTATGTTCACATTGTGCACCGTCATTTATTCACAGCAACAATCAGCAGTGTCACAAAGAAAACAAACCCTGTGAACACTCGCGGTGCTGATAAAACAGTTAATCAGACTGTAATGATACAGTTTAGCTGTTAGCATTTTAGCTCCTAGACATGCTATCATACAGAGACTGGCCTTTATTTCTTTTCCCAGGTTATCAGTCATAAACAGCCCAGAATTGGATCCCATCATTACAGACTTCAGGTGAGTGTGTTTGAATTTAAAACCAATGTTGGACGTATATCAAGGTAAGTAAACAAAAAAGATTGCGTAAATAATCTTTCTAGAAACCTCAATATGAGTTCATTAAAACATTCCCCAATATCTGTCCTCACATGAGAGCAATTTCATAGAGATTTTTTCCCAAAACTGCCAAGTTAATATCCCAAGAAATGTCCTCATTCGTCATTGAAAAGAAATGAGTAGCCTGGGAGTGTCCACATATATCAGTGTCCACGTTTCTATGGCTCTCACGATCATGTTCCTCAAACAATAGCTGGCCTTTCAGCCGGGTTTTCATCCCTTGAGATTTTCCTTTTTTTTCCCTCAAAAACAGCCTTGATTTTGTTCCTGTGTTTCAGGTTACAGCTACCTGACAACAAAGATGCTCTGCAATCAACGAATCCATCAAATGGGTAAGACCAGACAGTGAACTCTGTCTGATAATAAAGTAACACTTTGGTTTAGATCGCAACAACACAAAAAATGTGGAGAAACCTGCTGATGTTGCGCCATTTGAAAAAAAAATCTTCTTGGGAAGTTCCCACAGTGCTGTTATTTTTTTTTACTGTTTTGCAATCCTGTATGAGAGTGAGCCGCTGATTTGTATATTACAGCTGACGCAAACGACTTCTCGACACATAAGTGACATGTTGAAGTAAAGGCCCTCAAATGGTCACACATCAAAAAGACAGAGGGGAACTGAGAATGACCTTTCAGCTCTCTCTGTCAAGTTATGACTGGATGAATGCGAATAGGCTGCTTATTCAATAGTTTAGTTCTTATTCTCTGTCCAGGCATGCAAGGGATTTATTGTTAGCCTGAGGGGGAGGATAGCTGCATCTGTTTGGATCTGAGGGAGAACACTGAAGGAGAAAAGCACGGATGATCGCCGCAGTTCATTCTGAAAACGTTTTTTTCAAAGATTTTTTTTGGCATTTTTGCCTTTGTTAGATAGGACAGGAGATTGCTAGCGTGAAAGGGGGAGAGAGAGGGGAAGACATGCAGCAAAGGGCCGCAAGCCGAAATCGAACCCGCCGCCGCTGCAGCAAGGACACAGCCTGCTTTATCCACTGAGCCACCGACACCCCAGTTCATATTCTTGTTGAGAGTTAGCTGTGAAGATTGATACCCCTTCTATATCTGTATATTAAATATGAAGCTATTTTAGGAGTGTGTATTTAGCCCGTGTTATTTTTTGTTTAGGCTGCACACACTTTTTTTTTTCCTTCTTTTTTTTTTTTCTCTTCCGGTAAATGTAATTGGCACAGAGGTGTGGTTTCATATTACTTCACCAGTTTATTCAGTGGTGTGGCGGCACTTAGACAATGAGTTTTTGGCTTTGGCTGTCTCGTTACATCAAATAATATCAAGTAACACCACATCGTCTCGTTTCATCTCATTTTGCTTATTCCAGTTATAGGTCTTTTTATGTAATAAACACCACTAAACAGATCTGGACTTGATTATGGAGTTCTTTGAATGTGGCACAGTTAGCAGCATTCTCGGCCTCTTAGCAGCTTTTTTGTCATAGATAGCGGTCGCCGCAGACAGGAGACAATTAGCTTAGCTTAGCATGAAGACTGGAAACAGGGAAACAGTAAACCTGCTCTGTTCAGTGCTTTCAAAATTTGCCGACCAGCACCCGTAACACTCACTAATTTACTTGTTTTATCCTTAACTAACCAGCTACTGGCTCCAAAAATCAAACAATGGAGAAAACTGGATGAATTTAAATGATGGGGGACCAACGAACAGCAAAACTATATCAAAATATCTGTTTACAAACTCTCACACAACTCGTGCAGTAGAGTCCAAGTCTCATTTATCCTGTAGTATGCTCAGTACTTCCCTTATTTTTTTTGTTCAAATGTTACTATTTAAAACTTTTCCAGAAAAACAGTTTAATGCCTGGAAGAGTAGCACGCTGTACTGTGAGAGTTGTTAGTTAGTTAGTTTTGCTGACGTTAAACACGAACCCCCAGGACGTCAATACATCAAAAAAAATCTCAGTTTTTGGATTCTTGTTCACAGTCGGGGCATATTAAAAAATTAAAGTTTTCCTCCCAAGTTCAATGTAACACGGGGTGAGTAACCACCATACAAATATTAATTTGGGGGGTAAAGTATTCCTTTAATTTGTGTTGCATTATTCTAAGTAGATACTTTTCGGTGCATAAAAGCATTAAAGATTTGCATATTATTATATTAAGTCAAAAGCCTAAGTTGTGTCAACATTTCTAGTTTATTTTTACGTCAAATCCAACTCTCCAACAAGAGGACAGCAGCAGCATATCCAATCTAATTATCTTCGCCACAAACCCGTGACCATCTCTGCTCCTCACACCACACATGAGAGAGATGAAAGCAGAAATTAAGCGTTTTTTTTTTTTTTTGTTTTACTACTCTCTATAAAGATAAATGGAATTCCCATCATGTGTCTGTGCTGGCCATTATGATTGTGTTTTTATGGGCTAAAATGTGGGAGAAAAATATGTCAACCGTGATGAGCACTTAGACCCAGTAGTCACGAGTGTGAACTTTATGCTCTCTTGATGTCATCAGTGTTACTAATTGTGTGTGTGTGTTTGTGTGTGTGTGTGTGTGTGCGTGCGTGTGCGTGTGCGTGTGCGTGCGCGCGCACCATAGCGACATGCCATGGTACGTTTAATTTTTCCTCGGACTCCATTGAGAGAAATGATATTTTCCATCAGCAGAGGATTTCATGTTTGGGGTTGATATTGTCTTGCAAGTCATTTGTGTACTCTTGAGGATGTTCAAGTGTCTACCGAGATGATTCAAACCCACTGGTTGCCAATTAAGAGCTGAAATAATGAGATGATAAATTAATTAGTCTGTTGACAGAAAATTGGCAACAATTTTAATCATCAGCTACTCATTTAAGTAATTTATGAAGCAAAAACAACAAACATTTTCTTGTTTTAGCTTCTCTCAAGAGATTTTTTTGCGTTTCTTTGTTTCATGTGATTGTTAACTTCAATATCCTCTGTTAGCTGGACAAAAAAATCTGAAGACATGACCTTGAGCTTTACAGGCATTTTATCTTTTTACTATTTTCTGACGTTTTGCAGACCAAACAGTTAAAGTAACAGTGTGTACAGTTTAAGGGGATTTAGCAGCATATAGCAGCGAGGATTGCAACCTTCTCCCATGTGCCGAGCGTCACCTCCTAGTTAGAATATCTTACATGCTTCTTGTTCAGAAGGTTTTTGCTGGGCGCCAAACTATCCACAGAGGTCTCTTGCTGTCAAAAACAAATTGACCAGGTGATTTAACCTGTAAAAAGACTGAATAAAGCAGTTTAAGGTTAAAAGAATCAGTGTTTTGCCGATGCTCTCTTCAACGAGGGGCTGCTTTCTGCAGTGGTCGATTCAAAATCGTGAATGGTCGTAAAAAGCCAGTGCTTGGTTTGTCCATTCTGGGCTACTGTAGAAAGATAGCAGTGCAACATGATGTACGAGAACCCGCTTCCTGTGTAGATTTAAATGTTTCATTTTAAGGAAACGGAAACAATTCTTATTTTTAGGTGATTATACCCTGAAGAAAACATACTATTATATATCATTCCTGCCAATATATCCCTCTAAATCCTGCACACCGGACCTGGACCTGAAATTAACTGAGATTAATTGAGGCATTAATGTAGGTGATAAACCAGGCATTTTTATGAGAATAATAAAAGCTATTTAATTTGTCTAGACTTAAAAATCTCTTGAGCAGTGTTTTTTTTTTTTTTACAAAAGATTTTCATACACAAAATAAGACTCAGATGGGCTGATTGAACACAAAAATTGGCTCTTTTGTTCTCAGTGTTTTCACATGCTTTGGTCAAACCAGAGTGTATCTATTATCTCGCTTGCCACTTTTCCAAAGGATTTATGATCTTAGCACTTTTCTGACATTCAATAACGGAGCCTTTTTCTCAGCAGACATTTTGATTTGTCACAGCAGGAAACACTCAGGTGTGGGAAATATTACTATTTACTCCTGCGTTTTTCCTGCTGTGTCATGTCCAAATGCATTAAAAAAAAATCTTCAAACATTCATTCACATTTTATAGGAGAACATTGAGCTGCAGTTTATGGCAACATGTCGGTGTGCCAATGTTTCATTCATGATTTTACATCACATGCATCCACAGTACGAGCTGCTGTACTGCGTATTTGTCTTCTATTTCTGGACTCTCTGGTCGCTGCAGTGTTCAGTCTCTGCCACTGCAGCAGACTGGACCGGTTCAGAGTCTCACTACGCACCAGCTCTCTCTTCTTCCATCTTTTAAGCATCACTCTCCCTCTTCCACCTTAAGGAACACAAAGTTTTGTGTCGGGGAGGAATTAATTACTTGTAGCCCGTTCGTGTTTTAGCTCCCACTCTCTTTTTGATTTCTTTTCCTTTTGTTGTTTCACATCTTTAAGAAATCCTAAGGCCATGAATTGTGGGGTTTTAGTCCCGCCCCCAGTATTTGCGTTAACCAATCAGCAGAGACTGCAGTGTGTAGCATGAAGGATGATCGGAAGAGGTGGGACAGGCCTTTTGCATGTATGAATGTGAGTTAGAGGCAGCACAGACAGACTGTGTTTTCTTCCCTCATGTGTGATAGTCATCCCAATCTTATTAAGATCTGCTGTTGCTGCTACGTCCCTCTTCCTCCTCCTCCCTCCCTCCCTCTCTCCCTCCCTCAGTGTCTCCTTCAATCTTCCCTCTCTCTCTCTCTCTTTCACCCGACTGCCCTTCTGCTGCTGCTTCTGCTCTTGTTGCTGCTGCTGCTGCTACAGAAAAAGACGTAGACCATCACACTGCACTGCTGGAAAGGCCTCAGCCTCACACTGACTTCTGCGGTTTTCTTTCTCTCTCTCTCACTCTCTCTCTCTCTATCTCTCCCTCACACACACACACACACACACACTTTTGCCAAATGAAAATGTCAGGAGAGGAAGAGACACTGTCAAATGGGTAAGATACGTGCTGCATGTTTGGATGCTGTGTGTCATTCACTTTGCCTCATCAGATGTCCTGTAATTGATTTGTATGTGTGTGTATGTGTGTGTATGTGTGTGTGTGTTCTAGCTGTGACACTTAGGCATGTGAACAAACTCGCTCGGTGTGTTATAGGAGCAGCTCGGCTCTTTTGTGTCACAGCTCAACGCCGTAAGGCCTACGAAAAACAAATTATACCAGCTGGAACAAGTGTGGTGAAAGCTCTGTGGACCGCAGTCGATAAACTTATGCTTCGTCACTCTTGGAGGAGTGTGAATGTATGTGTGTGCATTATGAGCACATGCATGGGTGGTTAGTGTATGAATAGTGTTTGCGTACTAAGTGATTTTTAATTTGTGTGTGTGTGTGTGTGTGTGTGTGTGTGTGTGTGTGTGGCTCGCTGATAATGATCATCATTGTACAAGTTGTTCTCCAGAGAAATCAACCCAGAATTTCAGCTGACTTGAAGTTGAATTCGATTATTGGGACAATGCATGGTATGCACATACTGAATCCAGGAGACAAACCTCATTGTGCTGGTCATCATGCCTTTTCTTTCTTCAGTACAATAGTCAAATATTCCCTCGGCAAATAAGCAAAAGTGTGCTCTATTATTGTGCTGTGTTGCAGTGTTTGGCTGCTTTATGGCACAATGATTTTTCAATTTATTGCACAAATCCGTTTTACTTTTCAAGGAATTCATACAGACTTTAATTCCTACTGCATTAGCTAAATAGATACTTTAAAGTTATGATAACTTTTACCTCAATGGAAGAAAGTCAATTTAGAGTAAATTGTCCTGTACTGTGTGATAATCTTTGCTAAAGGTGTAGGTTTGTTTTAAAATTATGGAGGACACATGACTTAGGGGATTTGGGGACTTCCCCCAAAGGATTTTAAACAGCAAACACTTAATTTTTTGCACCTTTTCTGCAACAATTTATGGTGGCAATGCCCTCACTTTTGTCAAAATAAACGTCCTCCGCTTCTTTCAAGTCTTTATTGGGGGGCACAAATGTACATAAATATTGATGGGGACGTGTCCCTTTCATCCCATTTTATGCCTATATGATCTTCACTCACTGACAGGGAGCTTGTTTCTTTTCCGTGTCCTCGGGCCTCAGATTGTTTCCATGGTGCAAACCTGCCAAAATCTTGTTTCCCCGTCAGTTGGAACCAGTTGAGTCAGTTTTCAGCCATAAGGAAGACACTGATTGCTCACTCTCATTATCACTGTCTGCTAACGTAGCAACTTATGTTGGATTTCTGATGATTATTAGCCCCTCAAGCTAAACAGTTTAAGCATCAGGAGTTTTTTTTAAAAAAAATTTTTAAAAATTTAAATTTAGGTTCGAGATATAGGTTTCAATTCAAAATTAGTTGGGGGACACATATGAAACATGGGGATTCGGAGTCCTCTGCCTGAAAATTTTGAGAGTCAAACACTTTATATCCTGCATTCTGCAGAATTTTCCATTCAGTCAATTCATGGTATAAATGTCTTTAATTTACACCCATGTCATCATGAGCTACATCCAGGTTCCAAAAAAATACGTATCCTGAATTTTCCCGCCTCCTCATTATTACAAACAGAGCACAGCAGGCCACATGGCAGTTTAAATAACTGTGAAACAGGGCAGGTGTTTGAAATGCACTTGAAGCACTTTATCTAGTGTGTCTATTACTGCTGCTGCTAATTTCCCCTCAGATGCTAGTGTTCCGTCTATGGTGCTCATATTTCTTTGATTTTATCTTCCCGTTTGTGTTATGCTTTTATGATTAACTGAAGGGCATATGCAGGATTGTTGGTTACTGTGTAAACACACTCGCCAGAGAAATTGAAAGTAAAAGCCAACCCCAGATTCACTCTCGTTTGGCATTTCACTTCATTTGCATTGCATTTTTTTCGATGCTCTATCTCTTGGATGCCTTCTGCTTATGGTCTGGTACCTGTTTGTGACCTTTTTATAAAACCACAACCTCACCTGAGCGCTGTGGGGGTACACGCCCACAAACGCCCCGAGCACAGAAAATAGGGAAATAAAAACAGAGGGCAGAATCTCTGCAGAAAAATATACCGTCACACACTTCTATTGGGTTGTAAGTGATGATTAAGAGGAATTACTTCTGTATGGGTCTATACCTTGTTTTTTTAGGAAAATCCTGTGAAGTATATATTTAATGCATTGTGTACTTTATGAGTGAATAGCTTTAAAATATTTTACTTTTCTCTGTCTTTAAGTGAGCTCACCAAGACATATTTAAATCAATCCTATTAATATGGCAATGACTTATTGAATCTTACAGGTAATTAGACAATAACACAGCAATACAGTATTAATGGGAATCAAACAATACCATTAACAATTAATGACTTTTATTATTTATAAGGTTATGCTTGAATCCAATAGGTGATTAGACTCCTGTAATCATTTTAAGAAGAGTGAATAATGTGATATAAGTGTATATATATATATATATATATATATATATATATATATGAGAGAATAAGACTTTTTATCATTATTATTATTATTTAGATCAGAATTACCTCTAGGTTAGGATCTGAATCAAGATTGGCATGTATTTTTGACACAAAGTTTAAGTGAAGCTCCAGAGGACGGATGCACTCAATGCAGAGTCAACACATAACGGTGAGACGATTGCTAAATTTAGTAACCAGCACAAACCTGATGTTAATAGCTGTGGTTAAACACATGGCTGACAGTGTGCTGGTTCTTCTGTAAGCTTGTTGTTTAAAGTAAAAAGTACAGAAGGCAGTCGCTGCACCTACATTCATAAAGAAGTGTTGCGACACAGAATGAGGAAGCTCTGGTTAGATTGGTTGGATTTAGTCAGTGGCTACTGGGGGAGGACATGTGACTCGACAGCACTGTCCTTGAAATCAATAACATAACACATAAACAGTATTCTACCTTGTCGTAATATTCTCCTGGCTTTATTATTAATGTCTGTGTTATTGATCCCTTTATGTCTCATTGTTTTATTCAGTTGTAAAACATCTCAGTGTAAATTAAGTTTATTAGTACGATATGTATTATTTATATTATTTCATATTAGTATGAAAGTATGAAAAGTATAAAAAAAAAAGTAAAATATACAATAACAATAACAATATATATATAAAATATATATATCAATAGAAATAAGAACATGGAGAATATGTGCATTGTATGTTAAATATACATTCAACATTTACAACACAATACTGGATGTCCCACATAACTTTGGGGTGGAAAACAATTTCCTGTTATTGAGTTTTTTTGGTTTTTTTTGTCAGTTTTATCAGAACACCCAAAACTTTATTTACTTAGACATTTAAAAAACCTAAAGACTCATTTATACTGATCATACCTGTTTGTCTCACAGCAGTCATTACTGTGAATCTCGTGCTGTTAACAGGAAGTTCAGCTATCTGCTGGTCATATGGTGAACGCAGCAGTCACCCACATGTCATTAGCCAGAGCTGCACCAGTGTGTGTGCTCCTTTGTGGTGGTGGTGGGGTGTGTTTGTGCATGTGTGTGTGACATATAGTGTATAGTTCCTCTGTGTTTCTAATGGCCAGGAATGTAAAGTGAATGCTGTCTATTAGTCACTGCTGTTATACACATTAGTCTTAGTTGTGTTTGCTCAGTTTCTGCTCTCTATTATTCTGCCTTCGTCTAATGTTTGCTGCAGAACTCTTGAGTCTAAGAGGCAAATGAGAGCTGCAGCAATCTTAAGTCTTAAAACCTGGAAATGAGTTAGCATTTTTGCACTCCTCTTCACTTGAAGTCAATAGGGTTTTGGTTAGATGTCTGAAATACGGTCTGTGTTTAAAGCAAGCTTAAGAGGTTTTCACATTTTGTTTTACAACATAAAATACGTCAGTAAACACCAACTTTGAAGCTTTTATGCATCTCAAAAAAGCCAAATGCTAAAAAGTGGCTAAATGAGAATTCAGATGTTGTAGGGGGCATTAGACATGGCTTTATGCTACAGTCAATTATACTAAGTCTGAAACGTAGACATAATAAAAACACCTGTCTTCCCAGCAACATGGCAGCGGACACAGTGAACCGAGCAGAATGATCTTTTCATCAGTATTTTTTTACTTAATGTAGTACTTTTCTGTAGTGTTTGTGTTGTGGAACATGCTTTAACAACTTTGTAGCTGCCATTTCCATTTCCAATCAGCTGATTTACTGTTGATAGAAGTTTTTGCAGGTATGAATATCTCCGCCTCCGTCCAGAGCAAAACTAATGGACACAACAACTTTATGCCATTGACTCTCTGGTCACAAAATTTTGAGCTATTGTACTTTATTTTAATGAGCTAAAACAAACAAGGCAGTTCAAGGCAACAAGGCAATATTTTATAAAAGTCTTTGCTAATGGCGCTGTGGCAACTGATGTAGCTCCTCTATAGATGCTTGTAAAACTCATAAACTTGTCATGCAAACAACAGATAGCTGTGGGCATTATTTTCCAGAGTAGATGCACTAGATGCATTAGATTGGTTGTCAGGAATACAGACTCGACTATCGACTTCAACTTGCAACAGATTGTAGTGTTACAGCCTCAATTTAGGTGGTGACATTGAAGTCACTGCAATAATCTCTGGACATGCCTTAGCTTATTTTTTATCAATTTTTAAAATTGACCAATTTCTTGTAATTTGCGCAGCATTTCTTGCTAAATTGCTACCTTTTTCCCATTTTTTTCCCGAAAGAAATCAAACCAATTTTCTTAGGGTTCAAAGGTTTGAATACTTGTGAAAGGCATCTCAACATCGCCTAAAAACAATGATGTTAATCCAGGTTTCATAGGGTGAAATTAGATTTGCTTTATCTTTTTTGAACGTAGGCCTATTATGTGAAAAAGGTCCCATATACTTACTGCCTATTTAGGAGACCAATGTTTCTTTTCTATGAAATAATAGTGTTTTTTCTGCACTCATTTTCCTTTCTCATCTAAATTCTGTGTTTGTTTTGCAGGTGCTCGCGGTCAGACCTGTCGTTGGCTCTGGAGGACTGCATGGCTGCCCTGGATCTGTTCCTCAGAAACGACTTTGAGGAGGCACAGGCTCGGCTTAGATGCAGGTACGAGAACAACCTCAACCACGTGCAAATACAGCTGCTGTCCTCAGCTCTGACCCACCTGGGTTTTTGCTTTCATGGACAAATATAAGAGACAAACAGGTGATGATATGCCTGCAAGTAACCATATTTGTAGGTGTTTTTGGACTCTCAGGTGTTATAGGGTGAAGATTTTCAACACTAAACTGCATTCACAAGTAAGAGGCCCTTTTTTTTAAACACAATACATTTTGACACATAGGAAAACACAGGTGTGAATAGAGTTAGCGATGGATGAATTCCATTTAGCTACTTCTGTTTTAGGGCCCTGGTTTTGGGCTCAATATATTTAGAAAAATATTGGTGAGAATTACAATTTTGCAGTTTTTGAAAATATCCCTGACAAAAGACTATAAACAAATGCTTTTTATTGGCCGCCATCCATTCGACTGTACACAAAAACTTCTGTCAGGCCAAGCGCACCTAAGGAGGCTAAAAATAGCACACCCAAAGAGCAACTGAGCGGACACCATTCCTATATTTCTATCACTGTCTGCTGTAACTCTGGTTACATTGCACATACGCACATACTGTAGCTCCCATGAGGTCAAAGAGTGTGTGCCAGCCTCTTTCGAACAGCCTTGTGCTAAACATCAGCATGTTTGCACTGTCATTGTGAGCATGTTAGCATGCTGCTGTTAGCCTTTAGCTCAGTGCACCTCCGTGCCTGCAAGGACGACCTCGCAGGGCCACGAAATGACTGTTGACTCTTTGTCTCGTTTTTACTCGACTGATTTGCCCGTTTTGTTTGAAACTATATTCAGATTACAAGGCAGGGACACTTATGTTGCTTCTGTTTTGACGATGATTCAGCAAAAGCTGTTCCTGAATTACTTTTTTGATTTGTCACAAATTTCCTCAGCTAATACTTTCACGTTTGATATTAGATCAGTTTATTTGCTCAATAAAAGAAAAAAGAACCTCAATAAAAAGAACCTCACTGTAAATTCTGTTTTGCAATGACTTTAAAGGGACAGTTCACCCCGAAATCAAAACTACAGTTGTTCTCTCTGGTCTGTAGTGCTATTTATCAATCTAGATTGTTTTGGTGTGAGTAGCCGAGTGCCGGCGATGTTGGCCGTAAAGATGTCTGCCTTCAGCGTTGTCCTCCAATATGATGGAAGTAGATGGCGCTCGGCACCACATGCTGATTGCCATGTTGTTCCATTATATTTGAGAGAAGGCAGACATCTCTACAGCAAATATCTCCAACACTCGGCAACTCACACCAAAACAATCAGGATAAATAAATAACACCACAGCTAAGAGGAGAATATGTTTGTTTGATAATGGGGTGAACTGTCCCTTAAGAACATTTTGATCCTTTAAATTCTAACTCCAAATTCAATACACAAGCAATAATCTTAAGATTTAAATACCTAGTCCTTGGTATCATAATATGCGCAAAAACAGATTTCCCACATCAGGGAGCGCTAAGGGAACTAAGTGCTGGTTAGATGATTTTATGGCCGTGGGTTTTACATGATTGACTTTAAGCTGCTTTCAGTAACATTCACAAACACAAGCTTACTCTCCGGGCTCACAGCCGTCTCTAGTTTTGTATCCCAACACTGTGACATCAAGTTACTCTCTTGTTCATCGCCCATTCTCTCCTCTATTATCAGAAACTTTATCACACCGTCCTATTATCCTCCACCTTCTATCTCCTCTCTGGGGCTGCGGGCCACTCCTCGGCCCCAGATTCTTCTTTTCAGCATCGATTCACATGGAGACACAAAACAGCTTCCACTCAGTCTGTGCATTCTTTCAATGTACAAGTATTCCTGCTATATTGACAGCCATTGTCAGCTTGGTGTTTTTATTAGGAGATATTTTGTTGTGTTTAGCACATTAAGTGTTGGAAAAGTTAAGATTAATGTAATCTGTTTCTATTTCTAAGCTCAGACTCGGTTATGGAGACGTATATTGCAACGTTACATAAATGCATTGTTGCCAAGTGACTGCCCTGTTGTGATTGTCATAATTTGTTTGATTATTTAAACCTGGATTTGTGAGATATTCCAACCTGGATGAAAATCTGTCCAAATCCAGCACCTCTAGCTGCTGCCACCTGAGACCTGGCAGTCTGTCAGCTCAGCGGGTGTCCTCATTTCTGGCTCGATATTCCTCATACCCCTCTGTGTGTGCTATCTCTGCCTCCTCCAGTTGATGAAGTGCACCTGAGCAAACAGTAGTCGCAAATATGATCATGTTTGTAGCTGTTTGAGCCCAGATGGTTTTATTTGACACATAGTGTGAGAGTCAGAAATCAGTGCAGATTGTAACTTAAGAGATAAGGCAGGTCTATCCTGTATAAATCAGGGCCTGCATGGTGATCTGGCCAGGTATTACTGTGTAGTGTTGTTTTACATTTGACTGCAGCACTCTAATCAAATTGAGACAGGACTTTATTTTGTTTGGCTTAAACAAAACCCAAAATAACACCCACAAACTCCCCTGATTTTTCTGTTTGCTGCTCAGTAAAAGGGTTTTGTGAAGAAGCCGATGGCTTGAGGCATAAGACTTATGTAATATTATGTAAGGTGTGATGACATCTGCTGCATTGTGAGAGAGATACTCTGAAAGACTGGGGGAACAAGCCACCCTGAGGATGTAAAACACCAGAAGAATATTTCCTCGTCCTCTTCAGTGTTTGTCTGTGCTCTGCTTCAGTCCACGTGTGTTTTCCAATTCTCTCCTCCTTTGATCTCTTTTTACCATCCTCCAGCTGTGTTTCTGACGCAGTCAGGTGCGACAAGGGTATACTGGAGACTCTGCAGCACACACACACACACACACACACACACACACACACACACACACACACACACACACACACACAGAGAGAGAAAATAAATACTGGAGACTCTTTCAGAGAATATTCATCATCTAGATGAACTCTTAGTACGTTAATCAATCATATGTCCATTACTTCCACTCCTACATTCCTGTTTATGGTCAATGACAGTCAATGACAGCTGGAGCCGATTCTAACATGCTTTGGGAGGAAGACAGGGTTAGCTATTACAGGGTTAATGCTCTCATACACACATCAATGGGCAGTTTAAAGTCTCAAGTCCTGGCTGCCAGGACTGTGGAAGGACACTGCGACATGCATCATACATACATGTATTAGGAAAATATCCAGGAATCGAACATCAGTCAGTCTTTCAGTCAGTTTACTGACTGCCTTCATGGGGAGGATTATTGTGATGCAATGTATACACTTGGATATTTTAGAATATTGACATATCTTCAATCTTTCACCTTGGTCTTAAACATGTTTGTACAATTTTTTAACATAAATTATTCTAAATTCTCAAGAATAAGTGGCACCTGAGGCTCAGTTGGTTGACTTTGTTGGCCATATTATTGCAACGTTGGTAGTAGGGCTAGATCGAAATATTCGGCTATTTGTGTATTAGTTAAATTGCTAGGTATTTGGGGTTTTTTTCTTTTCTTTTCTTTTTTTTTTTTTGCAGTGAACAAATGCAATTTCCGTGTTTGTGATCCTGCTTTTGTGCTTGTCACACACTCACTGACAGCAATGATCAAATCAAAAAAGGCTTGCGCCTCAACTTGGACTTAAACACCAATGACTCGTGACTTCATTTGGACTTGAGCCTTCTGACTTGAAAATACTTTATACCTAAGTCCAAGGATTAATATCAATTTCACTTCTTTTTCTGAATCGACTGATATTAAAGCTGTTCATTCCCAGCAAGATGACACTTAATTCCCCAGATTTTTTGGAACCAGTCAGACAGTATCCAATCAAGCTGAAGAAAAGCAACTTCAAGAACTAATATTACGCTTCTGAGTGCCAGTAGGAAAAAAATTATTCTGAAGATAAAGTCATTTGAGTACAAAAACTTCAAGATGGTCAACAAAAAACGAATTGCAGGATGCAAAACATGCGTGTTGAAAATTACAGACAGAAAATTACATATCAGCTTTGAATGACATTTGAAATTGCACAAAGAACGTGAAGTCAATGCTAATACTAACATAGTTAGGGAGGTAATGTTTATTTGTTAAAGTTACTCTTTAATAAACTTGTTTTAACAAATAAATATGTTTTAAAAAGCATCAGTGATTTTTGTAAATTGAAGATATGATGACTGTTGTTAAAATGGCATTGCATTTTGACTTGTTTAGGAATCGAAATTCAAAGTTTAAGACTTGGGACTTGACTTGAGACATTGAGTAAAATAGTGACTTGGTAGTTACATACATACACAAGCGTCCTTGAGCAAGACTGAATAACTGAACCACAAATAACACCCAATATAAGCACTGTAAATGTGGAGATGTGAGCTCCACTGGACAAAAGGGTTTGACACATTTATCTGATGAAATATAAAGATATTGATGGATTGATAAAAGCTTAACAGTCAAAACAGACATGGAGTCTGCAAAGAGAATTAACCATCGAAATAGTTTTGAAGACATTTTGTTCTCTTGTGGGGTGACTAAAGGTTTTTGAGTGTTGTGTTATGGATTAAAATGGTGGTTAATTTCACCTGAATGTGATGCACCCTTGACTAGAGGTTGTGTAGTCTGATATTGTACATGCATCAATATCAGTTCATACCACGTTATATAACATATACTCTCTTAAAGGGTTCAAATATTTGAGACCCAGGTGTTATGTTTCCCCACAGCCGCTGCAGACTCAGCATTGTAGAAACATGCCCACTGAGTGATCAGCTTTTAGGCACCAGAGGTATCCAACAGCAGGCTTAGTTTTATTTGCCAGCTCTCTGTTCAAACATGCCACCAGACCAAGTACAGCCCAAACAGTGCAGAGTTATCCTCCCATCATGCCGTCCTGCCCTCTTCCTCAAAGCTGCAGCAGGGAGTGAGTGCAGGAGGTTTACTGCAGACGTGTAACGTACATCTTAAATACCGGCCGAGTTGATTCTTGATAAAAAGTTTTGCTTGTGTCCTTCTATGAATTTTGCGACTTAATTTTTCAGAAATGTGTCATTATATTTCAAAGTTAAGTTAATAGACATAAGTAAATAATGAAGTCAGTTTGGTTATACATGGTGTTTTTTTCATTCTGTTGCATGGTACGTGTAATATAACAGATTACCCTCACATTATATACATTGACAGGAATAAACAGTTTTGCTTGTAGTGATGCTCTGGGCATTTCTGCACTTCCTGATTGTTACCAACATGTGCAGAACTGAATACAAGGCACGCATGCACGCACGTGCGTCTTTTGAGAGAGTACAAAACAACTCTTCCCTCGCATTGTGATGAAGATCTGTCAGACAGATGAGGACCTTTGTGTCCCGCAGACGATGCTGATTGAAAAATATCTGAGTGCTGCTGTGAAATATTTGGAATTCCCCGCCATTTTCAGCACGGCGACAAGCAATTTACCTCACAGCTCCATCTTAAAAGGTTTCTCAGCTTGAGTTTGGGCTGTCGCCTTACATAAGCCTGACGCAATGGAAATGTAAGGCAAGCAAATCTCTGTGCCTCTCAGTCTGTAGTACCTCCTCCTTCTCTGACTCTGCTTTTGCTTCCTGGTTGTTACTGAGTTAGTTCTTGTTTGCCGATTTACTAGATAAGAAATGACAATAATTTCATTATAGGTGAAGAGTTGAAACTCAGTTGAAACTGTCTTCTACCGAAGGCCTGATTTATTGCTGTAAGTGTATGTCTCTGACAGGCTAAAGGTCACACAGATCTTACCACTTTCAACTTTATCATACACTGTATGTATATATTAGTTAAACAAAATTAAGTCATGTTTTTGTGCTCTATTTCCATGAGTGAAAAAAAATTTGTTTATGCAAATTTAGTTTCCAGTGTCCATGAGAGATGACTGGTTGGAGCTCGGAGTGACATCAGAGTCACATGAGTTAGTCTGTGGTGAACAGCAGTGAAATGTCAGTCATGCAGACCGACAGCATTCCTCTCTACACACCCCTGCTTTTTTACCAAAATGATTCTGCCATGTCTTTGTGTGTGTAATACTTGCACACACAAACAATACATAGCTACATACAGGATGATAAAAGCTATTTAAACCATGTTTTTGTTGATTTATTTAACATACTTTTTCTGTCGTAACCCGTTCAAATAATGGTTTATAACTGGACCAACAAGTCCATCTACTGGAAAATGTGTGTGACAACAGACCTGTAATGCCCTCTTTTTAAACACAGGGTGTGATGTGACACACCAACAACCGCAGGTATAAATAGACAGTTACTGTTTTTGTTTTTTCCTGTGTCGTGGTGTGGCTTTGGTCTTCCAAGTATTCGATCGCACGTCTCTGTTAGCAGGAATTGACAGCTTTTCACACAGTTCCTAATTCAGACTGCCTAATTACATAACTGCTGCATGAATCTTTAACTCTTCTCTTGAAAAAGGTTTTGCTCACCTCAAAGTGATGGAATATAATTAAATACTTTACTCAAGTGCTGTACTTTAGTACAAATTTGAGGTATTTATTTTCTTTCCATGCCACTTTCAATTTCTGCTTCACTACAATTCAGAGAAAAATGTTTCATTTTTGCTTGTAGATTTTTACAAAAGACATGAAGAGGTTATACTAAATGTTTGCTAGAAATAAAACTATCCAAAAGCTTATACAAATACTGCTGCAACAATTGGTTTAAAACAGAACAAAACATGTCAAAGCCTTCATTCCCCATTTAAATCAGAAGATAATAATAACAATAATATACTGTATACAAATAATAAATAATATAAAATAAATTATGATTAATTTATTGACAGAAAATTAATTGGCAACTTTTTTTCATGTTTTTTTAATGTTTTGCTGCTTTTTCTTTTAATGGTTTTGTGCATTTGTTTTGATGTTTTGGTTTTTTTTTGCGAACTTTTACAAACCAATCTGTTGATTAATGGAGTGAAATAGTCAGATTAATCCATAACTGAAAACAATTAATTAGCTAATAGTTACAAACAATAATAATAATCTAATCAAATCATATAATATATAATAATATGACAGCCACAGGGGACATTTATACTTACGCTTATACTTATACTTTGAAAACTTTAAGTGCATTTTGATGACTATATCTTCATACTGAAATAGTTTATATAATGAGACTTATACTTGAAATTGAGTACTATTACAGTGAGGTTTTAATACTTTTACTTAAGTAAATGTTTTGAAAACTTCCTCCACCACTGTCTCTTCATCATCTTTGTCAGCAAACTGGATCAGATCACTCAATATCTTATAACATCCTCTATCAATATAACTTAATATTGTGTGTTGTCTTTCTAACAGGACCAAAGACAGCATGTACCACGCTCTGACCTATGCCACCATCCTGGAGATGCAGGCCATGATGACTTTTGACCCCCAACACATTCTGACTGCAGGAAACACCATGAAGGAGGCCCAGGCTATCTGTCAGCGGTGAGACTTTCCCACATTAGGGTGAAATAATAATGCCTGATAACCAGCTGATGCACCGTGACAGGCTTGTTTTTAGTTCCTCTCTGGTTGGCTGCAGAAGTGAATGTTGTTTTTCAAAAGCCAGTCAGTGCAGAGATAAGACAGCTTAGAGGCAAGGAAGTGTATTTTTTAAAGTAATAAAAAGAGATTAAAAAAAGGCAGATCAAACATTTAGAAATTCAGTCTCACAATGTTTTATCTTTTGAATGCTGGTTCTCATTAGTAACATAATACCAAAACCAGAGAACATGCTGAGGTCATCCACACTCAATGACCAAAGGAATGTCACAAATGTCTGTAACTCCTGGAGCCGCCTCAAGAATCTACCATGACTCAGAGCTGGAGAAACGTGATATCCCATCAGCCCACCCGGATAAAAACCTACTCTTCTTCAAACTAACACTGATCTGAGATCAGAGCTGCAGTTTCCCATTTCAAGGTTGACTGTAACTGTTCTTGGGAAATTTAATACACAATCAGCACCTTATGGTAACTTCAGCTCAGCATGCTGTATTTACTGGAAAGAGGCTGAGTCACTGATTTGCATAGAAACAAGATAAGCAAAGACTTGCAGGATGGTGCCACGCTGCTGTAAAACAGCTCTGAAGAATTCAGCCAAACAATCCCACCGATAACCCCGTGGCTCGACATCTTAGTGAATTTCACAATTCCAGCGACTCTTTATTATGCATTGAGGACATTGAACACATTAAACCTAGCGATCAATGTAATATAAGGATGTATATAGATTAAAGATTCAAAAAACATTTTTTTCTATCACATAGTGACAGAAAATTGCCTTCGGTTGGGGACTCAAACAACATAAAAAAGCGTACACATCCATTAAAAAAATCACACAACAGTTCCACAGATCAATAAAAACACGTGTACAAAGCTACATTAAAAAAGGAATTATATTGCGGCGGGAATAAAACAGCTCTTGTAAGTTTTATATATAATGATATTTATTTTTTTGCCAGGTCGTCTGTTTTCATATTCTCTTTGGTCACTATGGTTTTTTATTTCTTCTGTTTTTACCTGTCATCATCTGGTTTACGTGATGACTTCTTATTGGTGCCTGCCACAATATAGGTGGGGTCACACCTATAATACATATGATTTTAAAGCCCGAATGAAGACCGGTAGTTGTGGAAACATGTACATTTTTTTATGTAATTCCTCCACGTTTTTCACGTTTTTCACATTTTTGGAGTGCCTGGATTTTGTTCCTGTTTTCCAGGTTTTTGACCTATGTTTGATTATAGTCTACAGAGCAACTAGTCGTCTCTCTCTTTTTCTAAGCCTACTGTTTAACTCATGGTAATGTTGTGTTTTGTTACTCCTCCATCAGGCACCGCAAAAAGTCCAGTTTCTCCAAAAGCTTCACAGAAGGTCAGTAAAGTCCTGTGCTGACAGGATGATTGATAAGTGTTTCACCATTATTCCTAAAAACAGATGGCACATACACACATGTTTGGCCATTATGCTGACTCAGTATAACTATGACGTTATCATTTTCACCTCAGAGGAACTGCACGCCGAAGTTTGTTACGCCGAGTGTCTCCTGCAGAGGGCAGCACTCACCTTCCTTCAGGTCGGGAGCGCACAGAGAGCATTCCTCTGAAACTGTCACCACTGATACTTTAATCTTTATGCAAACTCACTCTGTGTCTTTGCGCTCTCTTCCCTCTCCTGCTTTCTCTGTTCAGGATGAAAACATGATCAGTTTCCTCAAAGGTGGAATCAAAGTGAGGAACAGCTACCAGACGTACAAGTGAGAATCTAAAACCCAGACTATCATTTCGTTCTCATCTCATCCCACTTGTGTTGTTCCCATTCTCTCAGCAGACGTCATTGTTTCCTTCTTCCTCTTTGCTTTGTAAAATCTGTCTGTGGCCTATATCTTTACCTCACAGAGAGCTTCACACAGTCCTCCAGTCCTCTGGATACTCCCATGGTGACAACCACGGCCATTTTGAGGGCGGTGTTAAACTGGGCGTAGGAGCCTTCAATCTAGTAAGTAGAAGGCCAAATCTTTGCGTTTGTGATGGGTTAAAAGAAGTTGTTTGCATCACGAATTGTGATACTTCCAGGAAGTATCATAGTTCAACAGGAGCACATAAAGAGCAAAATATGAGCACAGAGTGGCTATAATGTAACATGCAGACAAGTAGTTTGTTATGAGTTTAGTGATCCTCATGCAGCAGATATTGTTCAGTGTCTGAATATAGCTCATCACATGCTGTTGTTCTTCCACTCTCTTGCATATTTTTGTTTATGAGAACCTGAAGCATAAAAAAAACCTCTCAGAATGGAAGCCCATGTTCACCAGTATGATTAAAAACATATACTGTTAAGTCAATATCATAAAACACTTTCTCAGAATAATGACTTTTATTGTTTGCCATTATTTCGTCATATGTAATCATTATTTTGAGAAAGTTTTGCAATTTAAACACTTAAAAAGATCCTTTTTTTTCTTGGCACACAGGCGAAAATGAGCTGCCAAATCTTTGCATGCACAGAAAGTCTTACTCTAGAGTTTCAAAATAATAGTCCAGGGCTGTGATCCTCAGTAGGGGGTTCATGACCCCAAGGGGGTCCTTGGAGTTAACGCATCAAAATATTGTTTCATAAGGGGCACTGGTGGGCTCAACTGGTGAAGCGGGCGCCCCATGTACAGAGGTTGTGTCCTCACCGCAGTGGCTGCAGGTCTGACCTGCGGCCCTTTGCTGCCAGTTATCCCCTCCCTCTCCCCCTTTCAAGCTTGTGCTGTCCTACAAATAATAAAAAAAGCCAAGAAAAAACCTTTAAAATGTATTATTTGATAATTAAAGTATTAATTGAAGTTAAAAAAATTAAATAGGTCTGAAAATACAGATCAATGTGAATCAAACTTATTGTTAGCAAAGATAAATTGTTCTTTTCAGAAAAAAACTCATAAAAAAATCAAAAAACACACTTATTGTACTCAACAATAAGTCACATGAGCTAGTTTAAACTTAATCTCTGTGTGACACATATCCATAACAGCAAAGTCAACAAGTTAGCTAACAATTATGTACTATTGAAAAATATTGGCCAATTAGCTCTATTATTATTCCATTCCTATAAGCAAGAGACACTGAAATACCATCCACCTCAGAAACCACCAGGTGCTCAGGTTGATACTAATCCTGCTAGCCATGCTGCAACTGCTGCTGACTTAGTAGCAGCTACAGGCAAGTGCAAACAAGAGGACCCTGGTCAAGGGCCACAAAACATCTGATCATGTTCCTGTAATTTCTTCTCTTGTGTACTTATTTGCTGTAACATGAAATAAGTTTGTAAACACGTTATTAATGCACAGCCTGTATGGCCATTGTACAGTATGTTTACCAAATTTGAGATTTTTTTTTTTTAAACCACTGGTGTTACAATGAGAGAGAGACAGAGGAGGACTCCTGCTTGTAGGCTTTCAATTTCACAGCTTGTTTGCTTCCTGCAGATGATTTCCATGTTGCCCACGCGGACGCTCAAGCTGCTGGAGTGGGTCGGTTTCTCTGGTAATAAGGTGAGTTCTACTGATAAGTGAGTTACTGCTGAAAGGCGGAGCAGCTGAACTGAGGGAGTTAGAGATGCTTGACACAGGAGGGATTGTTGTGCTATGTGAACGTCTTATAATGATGGAATAGTGCATGAATTATGCCTGTAATTTCAGCCTCACTGGTTCATTGGTTAAAAGTCAAATCTTGCTTGTGATTTGTGGTAAAACTCATATGACTACTACTGAGCTGACGATGCTGAAACTGACACGAAGCGAAATGAAACTTTTACAACTTGATGAGTGAATGGCTTAAAAATCCCTTTGATCAGAAAAAGTAATGACTGTACCATTTGTCCAGATCACAATTTTCTATTTCAATTATTTCTTGTGCCAAATTTTTATTTTTTTAAAAAAATGCTGTCCCTATTGATTTGGTTTATGTAAGCACCGCACAAAATAATCTGAAAAGTAATATTAATCTGGGTTTTGTTCATGATATTGCTAAAATTTGATTGATTTATCTTCTGTTTGCAAAAGTAAATCATTTTTTCTTGACACTGTGACCTTGCATATCCTGGATATGTTTCATTATGTGCTCGTATATATTTTGCACACAAGCCTATCTTTGACAAACTGCATCTCTGCTCAAATTTGATGCCTTAAAGTGCTCTGGTAGACAAGCAGATGTTGCTCATTCTTCAGAACAAACTTAATAACAAATCTATAATGTTGTTCTTGCCTCTGTTATTTTCTTGCACAGAACATTTCTTCTAATTGCATTAGTGTGTGCTGTCGCTTCCACCAGAAGATCTCTCCTGAAATGAGACTCAATTCAAACTCGTGTTATCACGTCTATGTGTGCTTTTGTGTGTGTTCATGCAGGAGTTTGGTCTCCAGCAGCTTCAGGAGGGCTGTGCAGAAAGCACATTCAGATCCTTCCTCTGCAACATGCTGCTGCTCTGTTATCACACCTTCATGAGCTTCATACTAGGTGAGCAAAGACGCACTCAGAGCTGCTGCCAAACACAAAAACAGACAAGGATCTTAGCTGGTTTTGTTCTCTTTATGTCTGGCAGGCACTGGAGAAGGAGACGTTGAAGATGCAGAGAAACTGCTGCAGCCGTATTTAAAACAATATCCGAAGGTTTGCCAGAATTGCCTGTTGTTTTCTTTTCTTTTTTAGTTGTGCATAATTAGAAATGTTTACAAAAATACTGTGGGTGGTATTTCTCCCAGGGATCCATCTTCTTGTTCTTCGCTGGTCGAATAGAGGAGATCAAAGGCAACTTGGATGCTGTGAGTGTCATTTCTGTACACAAACAAAACACAGTCACCACTGCACTTTTCATGTGGAAAATCTGTATTTCTATGCATCATGCATTACAGATCTCTTGATGTTTTGAGCCTGTATTTGAATATGGATACATGACTTTGTAAAAAATCATGTGGTCATCATCCTCTTTGTTCTCTGAAGTCTGTTTGAGTTGAGTCTGCCTCCATGTCCCACTATGCTACAGCAAAACCTTCTTTATAAATATGTGACTTTATGATGACTGTTGGATTTTTACCTTATCAGGATAACTGTTGACATGTAGTTTATAAATATTTAATGGAAGGCACATTTGGGTTTATCTTGCAAAGCAAACATTGGTGGGTCGACCACACACAAAAACAAAGTTTGTGCCCTGCTTTTGCATTTTTAAATATTTCTGTTTTTTTGATTTTGAAGTGCAATGCATTCACTTTTATAAAAACTTTTATATTGAGTTTTTTTTAACTCAGAATAATGAGAAAAGTTTTTATGAAAACCATTATTTGATTATATTTTTTTGTGATGTTATTTGTCCCAATTTGTAAATGTATTTGAAACTTTTATTTTGCTGCCCAACTTGACCAGGGCTGGGGCAAAAGAGATATTGTATCTCAATGGGGCCTTTCTGTTTTAAAAAAGAAAAAAAGCATTCTCAGAATTCTGAGAAAAGTTTTCAGAGAAAAACATTCTGCTCTTTTTTTCTTAATAATTACACAAGATAATAATCTTGAAATCCAACAATCTTATTATCTCGTAAATTCAAAAAAGCAAAAGCAGCTTTTTCCATGAAAACTTTTCTCAGAATTCTTAGATAATAATCTAGATAGATTAGATCTAGATAGGGAATGCTTTACTCTTTCACAGTTTAATATGTAGAAACATTTGCTACATGATTACATAGAAGTTATGGAACATGTGTCTTATTCCAATTTAGTTGATAAGTTCACATGTTAAGTACTTTCGGACAAATTTTTCCCACTGCTTAACAAATAAGTGCATTAATAATATAATAACCAAACTGAAAAGAAACACTAAAAATGTATTGCCTTAATTTTTCTAAAATATGGCAGTAGCAACATACAATATTTTAACATGAAATGAGGACAAATGTGTCTGTACACTTTGAGTTCAGATTACTTCTTCCCATTTGAATGTGACTTAGTCCTCATTGACCGATTAAGTTAGGCCCTCTGTGTCCTCTTCATGTATCATTGATCCATTCAGTCATGATTTATATGAGATGCTCACTATGTATTAACAATCACACTGAATATGTTTTAAGACGGTGAAATCCTTGATGGTTTGTGTGTTTCCAGGCTATCAAGCGTTTTGAGGAGTGCTGCGAGGCCCAGCAGCAGTGGAAGCAGTTCCACCACATGTGTTACTGGGAGCTGATGTGGTGCTTTACGTACAAGAGGCACTGGAAGATGGCCTACTTCTACGCTGACCTGCTCAGCAAGGAAAACGCCTGGTCTAAGGTGGGTCACCACAGTGTCAAATCCAAATAATGAGGAAGACCTAGATAGGCAAACGAGAACATGTCGTAAAAAAGGCAGTTATGAATTTCTGAGAGATGAGCTGCAGTACTCTCACCTTTTATTTAAAATAAGCAAAACAAGTTGGATAGTTTTCACCTGGCAGCAACGATACACAAGAGAAAATACTTTAAAGGGACATATACATATATTTCCTCTTACCTGTAGTGTTATTTATCTAGATTATTTTGGTGTGAGCTGCAGTGTTGGAGATGTCAGCCATAGAGATCTCTGTCTTCTCTTAAATATAATTGAACTAGATGGCACTTGGCTTGTAGAGCTCAAAGAACCAAAAAATACATTTGAAAAACTCCAAAAATGTTGTCCCCATTAAAAGTTTTGTTTTTGGGAAGGTCCAAGAACAGAGAGATGCTGTATGCTGTAATGCCCTCTGAGGCAAATTCAGATTTGTGAGATTGGAATTTACAAAAAAAATCGAATTGAATTCAATGTCTCTATTCAGATATCATGACCCAGTTACTCAAGATAATCCATAGACCTCGTTGTGACCTATTTTCTCTACTTAACTTCAACCACCAACATTATCACCACACAGAAGGAAGCATGCTAGCCCAACTAGCACCACTGAGCTAGATGGCATTACAGCTCAGCTGAGGAGGACGCTGTTTATGTTGTCATCTCTTCTAGCCACAAGCAGAAGCCTCTGGTCCATGAATAGATGCACGCTTCCTTCTGCATGGGGATGCGGTTAGTTGGTGTAGTTCAATAGAAGGAAAATACTTCCTACATGAAACTGTTCACAGCAAGGTCTGTGGATTATTATGAGTAAGCAGGTCATGATTTCTGGAAAAGGACATTACTGTTAAGTTTTTCAAATGTATTTTATAGCACTGAAAGCACCACAAGCACAGTGCCATTTAGTTTAATCACATTTGAAAGATTGCAGACACCTCTATAGCCGATATCTCCAACACTCTGCAACACACAACAAAACAATCTAGACTGGTAAATAGCACTACAGGTAAAAGAAAAGAACATGCATTTTTGATTTTTGGGGTGAATTGTCCCTTTAAATGTTTGATAGTGACGATAATAAACAAAACGGCATTACTTTGTATGCCATTTAGAGAGCAAGTCAGCAGCTTGCAGGGGCTGAAAAACAAAATGTGTCTCAAAACCAAACTTAAGACTCGTGTAGTCCTGATTTGACTGTAAACTCCTCCGTTGTGTTTTTTTTTCTCTCCTTATCTCATTTAAAAAGGAAAGATGGGATTGCAGTAGTAACCACTTTTCTCCTTCCCTCAGGCTACCTATGCATATATGAAAGCAGCCTACCTCAGCATGCTGACGACGGATGATTGCCTAACCTTCGGGGAGACTGCACTCACTCTGTTCAGGTATGAAGTAAGAGCTCGCGCACTGCAGAGAAATAGAGATGAATCACTGTGACAGTTATGTATCTATGATATCATCGTCTCGTCTTCTGGGAAGAGACTACTGTTGGTAGAGAATATGAACATAATATTATAATATCTCTGGAAATGAATTGGCTTTTTTTCTCTTTTTGGTACACACCTGTTCAAGTGTTCTGTGTTTTTTTTTGACCATTTTTTAAAAATCTGTGATTACTAGAAACCATGTCATATATTGCTTCCACACTACTGCTACTTATATGTATGTGTGTTTTTTTTTTTTATTGCATTTTAGGCAAGTCCCAGGGCTGGAGCAGAAAATAGCAGGGAAATCTTTACCAACAGAGAAGTTTGCTATCAGGAAAGCTCGTCGCTACCTCGCAGAAAACCCCATTCCTCTTCCTGCTCCTCCACTGGTCAGTCCAGGGCAAGATTACATGCCACTGATTTACTTGTAGCATCACTGGATGTTTACATAGTTACTACAGTGTGTTGTATTGTTTCTTTTAAAGGTCCAGCCTGTAGGATTTAGAGGCTTAACCACGTGCTTATGTTGCACATGGAAATTAGCGTAAATACGTGGTGTTTTACCAATGCTGTATGTTTATTTTTTGAAAAGGACTGTATGCATCTAAGAAGCAGAAACTCTGCATTTCCTATCACGAAAGAAGCGTTTTTTTTTTTAAAGGACACAATGCATAAACTGACTTGGCATCCAGGAACCTCAACAACAGACATAGGAGGATAATGCACCATATGTAGACCTGAACATCCACCATCCAACGGGATATGTTTGACAAATTGGGATAATAATGTTTTGCAACCATCCTGACATGTTGATCTACAGTAGCACAGAAAGGACAATCCAAACATTGGCTCTAGATAGGGCCATTTGCATTTTTATGTTCTCCTTCACACTTGGCACACAGGTTTCAGTTCTGCAACCTCGCCACTAGATGCCACTAAATCCTATTCACTAGACCTTTAAGTAACTGGATCAAAAAGTATCTTGGAAATTAGTAGTTTTAATAGGCTTTGCTTGATAATAAACTCTCTAAGCCTCCTTATTATTTCTATAGGACAGAAATTTTTCATATTCTGACCATGGTTTGTACGATTTGTGTGAATTTGTGTGTTGTCCAGGAGATGATGTATATCTGGAACGGCTATACAGTCATTGGCAAGCACAAAGACCTGACTGAAGGCATGCTGAAAACCCTGAATGAGGCGCAGGCTAAACTCGAGAGCATCCCAAGTAAGAGCCAAGAGGATAATTTTGATGGATACATTCTCATTTTATTTCCTTTTGATATTAATAGGCTTAGCTGGATTGTAATTGTTTTAGGTTCTGTCTTGATGCTATGTTTATTGTGAGCATCTTTGAGAATTACATAATCTGTAGATATAATCTTTTTGAATGTTTGTCCAGAATGACATTTACATGTAATCTTTATGTTCCTCACTGTGTTTTTCAGGGTCTGAGTTCACCATAGACGATCAGTGTCTGCTGAGTCTCTTGAAGGGACTTTGTCTCAAACACCTTGGGCACCAAGAAGAGGCAGAACACTACTTTACCCTCGTCCTCTGCAAGTAAGCCTCTCTCGGTAATGTGCACGCACAGTGTATGCATGCTCAACCAAACCAGAAAAACAGATGCTTTAGTTTCCTGCAGAGTTTTGTCACCAATTAGCGTGATCATATTCATTTTAAATCCTCTGGTAAATAAATGCAATTCTGTTTAAAAAAAAAAACAACAGCACAACAGATCATCTCCACACATACTTTAACAAGTTTGTTTTGACATTATCTGCAGTGAGTCTCAGATCAAGTATGACCACTACCTGGTTCCTAATGCCCTGCTGGAGCATGGCCTGCTGTGTCTGGAGCAAGGCAGAAACGCTGAGGCTGTCAGACTCCTAGAAACAGCAAAGTAAGTCTGTCTTTCTACTAAAGCCAATGGCAAGAGTGCTGAAACTCAAATTTGTGATGTGATAGGGTATAAAGTCCAGAGCTGCCCATACACAGTGAATTGGGAAAGATGTTATAGATTACACTGAGAGCACCCACGGGAATGTTTTGACTTTATGTGTACATTTTCTGCATCAGAACCAAGAACATAAGAATAGAATAAAGCTCATTTAGTTATTGAAAAGAAATCAAACACTCTGCTTCAGACTTTATACCCTGTGACTTCACAAGCTCGAGGCTTACTTCTCTGGTTTCTGGCTTTGAGTGTGAGTCGTTCTTGCTCACAAATATTGATTGTACTTTCCGAGGCCATGAAAATAACATGTTCAAATTCTTAATTTAGGTGTTTTTTCTCTTTAAAATCTATGCCTCATATCTACAAGGCATCACTTGACATGTTTTTTTAGAAATAAATATGCCACATCTGTTTATCTTTGGTTTTCAATTAATACAACAGGGTTCATACAAGGTACTTGAGGTGCTTGAGGTACTTGAATTCAACACTCAGGGATTTACATCCTTGAATACCTTGAAAATCAGACATTTTTTAACTTGGTCCTTGAAAAGGTACTTGAGTATAAAAGAGGGGCAACAGAATGATAAATTATTTTATAAAATGTAATAGAGAATCGTTTAAACTAGAAAGCAAAGAACAGCTGTGGTTGCAATTATTTGTTAATGCTCTATTAGCAAAAAATCAGTGGTAAACACCATTACATAGTCAACACCAGGATGTTTCACTAGCCTGCAAAACACTCACACTGAGCCCCAGCATTAGTGTAAGATTTAAACTTTAATTCAGCAGTTTTAATAATAATAATAATAATAATAATAGTAATTATAACAACAACTTTATTTATATAGCACCTTTGACAAACAAAGCAAAGCAGAAATGGGATATATAAAGGGTGATAAAACAACAGAAAGCCAAACAGACCTATTGAACACATGCGAGAAGAAACTAGGGTAGAGTTAGAATAAAATTAAAAGCAGAGGACATATAATACAAGATGCAGGACGCATAATGTCAGTATAAAATAATTCAAAGAAACAGACCAAGTACAATAACAACAGTAACAATAAAAGCAATAAAACCACAAATATAAGGAAACAAAAGAGATAAAATTTAAATTAAAAAGGTAAAATCGATTTTAAAAAATAAATAAAAGTAAATAAAAGACAAAATAAAATAGTAATACATTGATTTTAGGCCTTGGTAGCATGTTTACTCCATTTACGAATGTGCACAATTTTCTCGGAACAGATGGTTGTGGATAAAACAATTTCATCCTTGAAACTCAAACGAGGGCTTGAAAAAGTTCTTGAAAGTCCTTGAATCTGACTCGCCCTTGTCTGCGCGATCCCTGATACAATTATCTTACAATGAGTGTTAAAATAAACCGTATAATTTGCCTTGACTTGATTGTGAACCGTCTTTGTGGTTTATGGATCTATTACAATGTCCATGTATGAAATACGAATCTAGATTAAGTTTTACCCTGATGTGATTTTAAATTACTCTCTTTGCTCTTTTTTTAGGCAAAATTACAAAAACTACTCGATGGAATCACGGACACACTTCCGTATTCAGGCTGCTCTGCACAAGGCCAAGGGCACGGCAGAGAACGGCATCCACGTTCCCTCCAGCCCATAACAGACAGAGGAGGCCACACTAGAGCAGAGACAGCTTTCTATTTCCGTAGTCCCACAATGCAACACCCAGCCCCGCCCAGCCCCGCCCATTCAGGCGGGTTATTTGCTTTTTCTTCCATCAGAAGGGTAGGGCAAAATGGATGCTTGTTTTTCTCATGTGTGCCGACCTTTTGGGCAGCTGCAGCTCTGTGTGGCTAAGGCAGGTTTGCTGATCCCTCTTCCAGAGATATATTATGATGAACTCCACTTATGTGTGTGATTTGAAATAGAGAGATGTTGAGAAATGTGCCTATATTTATGAAACATTGCTTTTAGCAGGCTTGTTTGTCCAGCACTTTATCCACCTGTGAGGGGCGCACTAGGGTAGAAAACAAGGTGACACACAGTATAATATATATGTACTGCAGATTGTCTCCACTGCTACCCCAAAAATGTGCTGTTCAGGGTGGTCTGGTTGGATGTGATGGAGCCAGAGTACCAAACACCCACGTATAAATTACTGACACTAACTCCACCCAGCCAGCAACACTATTTGACCTGGTTGCGACAAACCTCTTAATTTGATGTAAATTAGAGATTATTGTTAAAAAGACTTGAGTAGATGAGACGTTACTCATAATTATGTGTTGAAAAAATGATTTACATTATATCATGCAACTCACAGCCTGGTCCATGACAACTATGTGACTTTTTCATACTGTGTCATTTAATACAATTTAGTAGACAGGTTTCCCCTATATTGAGATATTTTAACAACACCAACATGGCCCAATTAGATTTTTTTTTTTAATGGTGGATTATTTTAACACTACATAAGCTGTGGATCATAGTGTTTCTCAGAGTAGGAGAATATTTGATTGTTTATTTTAAATTATTTTTCTGTAACACATTGAAATCTGGTTTGATTTCTTTAGAAAACATAGGGGGAAACGTAATGAACAACCTGGCAAGAAATGTCCCACAAATTGCAAGAAATTTGTAGATTTTGAATCATTTGAAATAAACTGGAGATGAGGTCCGTTAAACTACATAATTATTCTAATTATATATAGAAAATGATGTTAAAGAATTATCATTATTTTTTTCAGTCATCTCCTTATTTGTTTTTGTTTTTACTGTCCTTTATATTTTATTAAATTATTTCTATTTTATTATAATTTCTTTTCATTCTACTAATTTGGTAATTTCTGGGACAATTCTTCTGAAATTCCTCATTGCCCCTCTTCCTGTGTTTTAGAAAGAAATTAAGCCAAATTACTCAGGTTTCAAAGGGTTAAAACCTACTGAAACATTGAAAGACTCAATTTTACTCATGTGGAACATTTTCTTTCAGTCTCCCCTTCTGAAGAAATAATTGAATCAGCATTCCCATTGTATTTACAGTGACGTATATCAGCTTTCGCACACAGCTTTGTAAATCAGCCAGCCATGCAAACTCTCCAGAGTCAAAGAAGCAGAGTTACAGTGAGAGTTGTTCTTTACATTTATATACTGTAAATGGCACCTTTTACACAAATTGTCCCGTTTTAAGAGGACAGATGAATGTGTCTTTTAGAAAGGCAGACTCCCTCCTTTTCTCCTCCTGGCGTGTGGGATGGGCTCCAACAGTACTTGAGCTTGAACAAACAGGCCATTCACGCCGAGCAGTGAAGGACTGTGCGCTTGTCCGCCTGCTGCATCTTTAGTGAGTGAGGAAGCTCTGAACGGGGACCAACAGTCTTCCTGCTTTGTGAACGTCTTCTGCTGCTCCTGTATCGGCCATGCTTGAGTACAACCACCTATAGACGGACACGAAACTTAATAACCACACTCCTGTGTCAAATTATAATCTGTATATGAACAAACACTTGTAATGATTGATGAGAAGACAGAAAGGGGTCAGCTCTGAGGTTATTTGAAGGGCTGTGTCTCAGCACCAGAGTATCCAAAACCTAGAGATGGTGTCTCAAGTGTTGGAATTAGAGCGCTGCTGATTTATTCATGATTAGAGTAAGGTTTGGGATTCAAGACGATGACTAGGAGTCAGTTTCTTATTTTCTTTTTTTTTTTTTAATGGTGAAGGAAAGGTTATTTCAATATTGTTTTAACAGCTCTCTAGAATATTTCAATAACAGATTATCATTAATTTTCTGACAATTAATTAAGCTTATTTTTCTTATTTTTCCCTTTGGTTTTGCAGATATAGAAGAAAGAAACTAACCAAATTAAGTGGCATTGTGATGTTTACAATCAGCATATTTTATTGGGCACGGCTACTACTGAGCAGAATGACATTCCTGTACATACTGAATGTTTCTAATGTAATTTAAGATAAAATAATGACAAGCAACTTAAAAAACATCCCATTTTGTGTTGTCTTTTTTTTCATTTGTGCACCACAAACAGAAACACAAAATACAGTGTGTCCAGTACAAAGTGGTTTTATTCCCAGAACAAAGAGGCACTGCATGCTTACAAATATTTGCATGCATCTAATCCTGGAATACTCAACTTCCTTTGCTCAGGGGCCACTTTTTTAAAATGCTGGAAGGCTTGAGGCCATATGCAGCAGCACCATATATGTCTCTAGGATTTTAAGATATTTTTTGGATTTTAGCCCGTTTTTAGGACGTTTCTAGGATTTAAGAACGTTTCTAGGATTTTAGGATGTTTCTTGAATTTTAGTACGTTCATGGGATTTTAGGAAATTTCTTAATTTAGGATGGTTCTAGGACTTTAGGATGTTTCACGAATTTAAGGTCATTTCTCGGATTTAACACATTTCAGATTTTAGGATGTTCCTAGTATTTTTAGTACATTTGTAGGATTTGAGGACATTTCTAGGATTTTAGGGCCCTCCTAGGATTTTGAAACATTTCTCGGAATTTAGTATGTTTCTCATATTTTAAGGCATTTCTAGGATTTTAGGACATTTATGGGGTTTTAGGACATCACTAGGATTTTGGGATGTTCCTAGGATTTTGGGACATTTCTAGGATTTTAGGACGATTCTAGGATTTTAGGACGATTCTAGGATTTTAGCTGGGACCTCTGTTGAAGGGTGCTGGAACTTTTTTGATAAACGAAATATTTTGATGCTGTTTTATGAACTCTGATACTTCATGCATACTAAAAGTACAAAAACAATTCCCACTGTGAATCACCTTATTTGTATTGTGAATTAGATATTGGGCCACCTGGCATGCTATCAGGGGCCAGATTTGGCCTGAGGACTGTAAGTTGAGTATTTCTGCAGTTAAGTTATCTAATGTTTTTTTAAAAAGAAAAAAATATTTACAATATTTACATATTTTACATAAACATATCCTCATCTGTACAGTCCAGTTTGCCAAAGAAAATAGGTTCCACTCCCTAAACATAAAGTGCAACTATCTTAGGGCATAAAGAATAATTTTGTCTATGTTTATTGACTAACAAAAAATAAATAAAAGAAAAAAGACAGGAGTAAAAAAAAAAAACCATACATAAATACCACACATAGACAACAGACAGGGGATTAGATTAAATCATAATTTGATATAAGTGCCACAAGTTTCATGGCCTGACTATTGCATTTTCAAAATGTTTTTTTTACACATTGACATAATACAGAAAAACCTTTTTTGCTGACAAGCAAGGCAATAGCAGCCAGGGATAAGCACACAATGACACTGGAATCGCATCATATTTAACTAAAGATAATCAAAGGGGACTTGTATTGACTATACGAAGCACGTACAATTGTGTAATGTTTCGGTATCAGTACTGATAATAGCAAAATTGTACTGAAATTGCAACTACAAAGACTCATATAGCGATTTCAGCTCCGTGTTAAGTTTTGTGTTAAGGGCAATGTTGTCATGATGAATCTGATTGGCTGTCAGCAATGGCTTCCTGGATATAGATTGAAGCTCATTGGTTCCTTGTCTGGCGGGGCGGGGCTTCGTGTTGCTACATCGGTACCTTTGTCGTTGTTCAGCAGCTGCCAACTGGAAAGTCCCTGACATCCAGGGAGGCTCCAGTCTGGAAAACTACGGCAAGGTTTGTCGATTTAAATGAAAGATGTTCATATTTTCATCTCTGCTCTACATCCGCTAATATTAAACTGCGTGAGGCTGCTTCAGTCGGGATATTTCGGCAAACAGAGTAGATGTTTCCCTGCGAGTGCTAGCTCTCTGTGCAAGCTAGTTCTTTGTGTAGCTAGCTACTAGCTGAGGGGATGTTTTGTTGTTGTTGAGCCGCGCAGCCCTCCCGTCGTCTGGGAGAGGAGATTCATCAGCTGTGCATGGAGAAACGCCTTCTCGACGTCTTCGCGTCTGCTGACATTTGCTGTAACCCGTGAAATCCCGCTGACCAACGTTAGCGAAGCGACACCGAGAGAGGGGAGAGTTTGACCGATCAGGAAGGAGATGGGCAACTGTCTGAAATCTCCGACCTCGGATGACATTTCTTTGCTACATGAATCGCAATCGGACCGGGCCAGCTACGGGGACGGTGCTGACCCCGACCTGGAGCCGCCGCCCCCCTATCAGGTAACTTTGCCCAACTGTCTGGACCAAAACATCACCAGCTAGCCAGTGTGTTTTTGTCTTGAGTTTAGCCATACGCATTACATATCTAAAGTTGAGATGATGTGTGTGATATGTGGCAGGTCTGGCCCAGTTTAGGGACTGTTCTTTATTTATTAGAGATGGAGGGTGGCTGTAGTATGACTTTGACCTTCCCAAAAGCTACAGATATTTTCTTTGAGGCTCCACCAGTGACTTTAGTGAATTATGACCGTCCCTCCAACATTAAGTAGTTGTTATGTTTCAAAAACTTACCTTTATAAGGTTTGAATGCCAAATCTTTAAAACCTGGTGTCACATCACTGTCACATGGGGGAAATGCATTGAGCAACCTGGTAAGAAAATTTCAAGAAATTACATATAGATATAAAAAAATATTTTTCAAAAGCAAGGGAAAATGTATAGAAAAAATGGTAGAGAAAAACTATATAATTGATTTCATATTTAAATGATGTTACAATTTTTTATTAACTTTTATTTTTTTAAAAATAAAAATAAAGGTTTGTTTGTTTTTTTCACAATTTTAAGCTTTGATTTAATTTCTTTTTTTTTCTGACGGTAGCGATTCCACGGTCTGGGAAAACCTGGGAAAGCCACTGATTTTCCCAGTTCTGTTTTCCTGGCCTGGAAAAGTGATGGAATTAATTAAACTCACTAAACGTTTTGAAAAAAATCATGGCAGTTTTTTTCATGTCTAATGAAATTGTTTCAGCAATCTTGCATAGAAATCCTTCCAAATAATGCAACATAAAGTCAAATTTATTTTCTGTAGCTGTCGATGTAAAGTTGCTCGAGTACATAAGGTTTTGTCTACCATCAGGTATGTTTCTTCATTTTCTCCCAGCGTTACATCTCTCCCTTAATGTCTGCCAGGTAGCTGAGATTATGTTTGCATAGATTTTGAATCTATAAGTTTGAAAAACACAGCACAAGGGACAAGAACTTATTATTATTATTATTAGTAGTAGTAGTAGTAGTAGTAGTATTAGTATTAGTATTAGTATTATGGGGCCTTGAAAAGTCAACGGTTTGAAATTTTGTTCACGAAAATGTGCAGAAACCCTGTAAGTCTCTCCTTATTGCTTAAAAAAATATGACATGCATCCCCCATTTTGCACACTCCCAAATAAATAACAAACAATCCTTATATTAATGCCTCTCAGTAGCCGAAAGAAAAGCAGAAGACACCAAGGTCTTAGACAAGCGGTGAGTGAAGCTGGATCAGCTGTTTACAGATCCAACATCACCCTTGGCCCAGCCCCACTGACCCCGTCATGGCTTTGATACTAATCCTCTTTGTTACATCTGAAGGTCCCGTCTCTATCTGCCATTTCCTTGAAGTCATATTAGGATTCATCCGTCGCTGATATGATAGCAGCACAATATCATCCCTTACTGTAGTCTTCACTCAGACACGCTGTAGCTGTGGCACATACAAGTACAGAGAAACTGAGACACGCAGACATTTATTACAGCTTCACTTAAACAGTATGAATTTATTTTAATGGACTTGAAACAAACATCAGTCTCCATTTATATAGAGAGTTTTGTAAAAGTGTCTCATAACTTTCTCAGCTGCTTCTTTCTCTGATCCCCTTCAGGGCAGCAACTTTGTTTGTCTGGTGTCCTTATTTCCGTAATTAGATCATCTGCAAACAGACCAGGGCGTGTTGTAGCTGTAAATATGATTCATGGTGTTACCCCTCTCTTGTGTGTTTTTCTATGTTAAGAGGCGGCTGGTATGTGTTATGTCAGGCCTTGGCAGAGAGTTTGCCTGGTAGTAGGTTAAGCCAAGCCTTATCTGTAGGTAAGTGTTATAACAGCATGGGAAACTGAAGGTGATATGAGCTCTCAGGTCGTGGGAGCTTTTATTGTGAAAAGCTTCTTAGTTCTCTAACAATTTACAACAAAAATTTTGAATAATTGTGAAAAATCTGCCTCACCGTCTCGGTCTACTGTTCTCTGCAATTTGAAAAGCAAAATGTGACTGTAAGAACTGTTAAACTAGATTTTAATGGCACTTTTAAAATACTTGTTTTTCTCTTTACAAATGTAGCTGTTAGCAATTAGCAGCTACCTCAAAGAGGAAGTGCAGAGGGCGTAAATTTCTGCAAATCGGGAAAACGCTCAGCTCAGGGAGCTCCTTACCCTCCGAGCAGAAGACGATATAGCCGACACATAAAACAGAAAATGTAAATTATTGTAATTGCGATCTTAATGCCACTACTGTTGTTTATAAAGCACAAAAGGCGCATATGTTTTTTGTCACCCTAGAGACAGACGCCGTTGGGTTAAACATCGCGCCTGTCACGGCTTTTTCGATTCTGCGATTCCAACATGCGGTCAGAAATCACACACTAGAGCGACATGATGCTGAAGAATCGACTTCGTAATAGCCCTATAGAGCAATCTCTGTGTAAAAATGGCCACATATTATTGGTTTCCAGGCATAGTACCAAGAACAAAAAATATTTACTTTTTATTACAGAACAATAACACAAAAAATGACCAGCCGTTTCTACAGAAGAGCTCAGTGGCTAAATAACGTAATCTTACCTCATGTAACGAGTTTGTTTTGATCTCACTCCCTCTTGACTGCAGTCATTTGTTGTCTTTCATCACTTATTATGTTGAAAATTAAATTAAAAAAAAAGAAGAAGAAATTAAAGTAGCTATCTGAGGTTTTACAAAGTAAAATGTCATCCTATGCTGACACTTTGAACGTTTTAATTAATAAATTTCATGGGTTATCATTAAAATAAAACGCAGATACAGATAATCGGCAAAATGCTAAATCTCGCCCACAATAATCAGCCCGGCTGAAAATCTGTCGAACCCTGATGCTAATATAAGAGAAGCATTAATTGGGGTTGGTCAATTGCAGCAAACGTCCTGGTAATAGTTCAAGTTCTTATTGATCTTTGTCATTTATTATCAGTGAAATGTCACTGACAGACAGCCTGCATCAGCATCAGTCAAAGATAATACATGAACGAGGCCAGGAGTCCTTATTATGCACCCATGTCCAGGTTGCCACAAGTATGTCAAGTCTGGCAAACAACAGTGTGTAATTAGGCCAACGCAGCCAGCTCTGGTATCATAGAGGAGTAGTGGTGTAACAAACGACACAAACATTGCTTAGTTTCTTCGGAGGAGCTTAAACTAAGCTTTCAGTTGTGTTAAGTAAGTCTCTGCAGTTTGTTTATACTGACAGAGTTCAACAAGAGGGTTAACTAACTAGTTAAAACCTTCTTATAAAAGGCTCTTTCAGACCTGCCAGCTCCTTTCTCCCTGGTGACCGCAGTAATCAGCACCTTCACCGTCTGAACCCAGCCTGAGAACACAGCACACATTTTTTGTGTGTGCTTGCAGTTCAGATTAACACACTTTGAAAGTGCTGTGTGTTTTAAAAAGGGGACTAAAGGCTCCACTATACTCGGCTTTGAATTGAATTTGGCGTTGAGTATGGATCTGCGCGTAAAGGCCAGTGTTCGCACTGTGCTGGAGAACTGTCCTTCATAGCAAAGGGAGATTTTTGCTAGTCATGGTGATAACATGAAGCCAGAACAGTGAAGTCCAAATAAAGACAACATGAGCTCCAAAATACAGATAATTAATGCAAACAGACTGGTATTTAGAGCCAACCCTGGTATTGTTTTAACAGACCAAAAAACAAACAAGGGAGAGGAGGATCCATCACACAAATGGGAATGAAAGAGTTTTTCATTGTAAATCAGCTGTCAGTTCAATATGATAACAAAGCAATCCATAACACTGGAAATACAATTTTTCAATAAATTTTTTTTTTTTTATCTATGGAAGTTTAATATTTCAAAACCTTTCTTGGAGCAGAGAAAAGCTCTTTAAATATCCGCGACATCATCACAGGCTTTGAGCCGAGGGGCAGGGCCAGCACGAGAAATTCTGCTCAGGTGGGCCGTATACTGCAAAGTAAACCCCAAAGCTTAAAACCTTTTTTGGCATATTTGCCAGGTGAGCAACTCAATTAGAATGAAAAGGTGCCATCTTGACATCTGGGATCTAGGTATTATTATAAATCTATGCTTGCAGCTAATAGTGTTAGCGCCATAAACAACGCTAACAACTGCAACAGTGCTGACATAGCTAACGGTGTTAACCGGGGGGAACTGATGGTTTTAGGCCTCTGTGACAACACTGTCCAGATTTAAGTGGTAACTGCTGAATGTTGTATTAATAAAATAGTTATATTGCTAGTGCTAAATTCTGGAGACTTCTGATTTCGTACAGTGCAGTGTTGTTTGTTTTTCATATTGTTTCAACTCTTCATACAACATTTAATATTACATATTTGAGTGATTATTAGATCCAACAGGGCCGGCAGTAATCAGCATTATGTCTAGTCTGATTTAACCCAATTATCAATTCAGTTCAATTCAATGAGTAGCTAAAAAGGCAGTGACTTTTCAGCTGGTGATGGGTAACTGTTTTCCCTCATTAAATTAATTAATCATTTAAAAACAGAGTTGGTGGGGGGGCGTCGATACAGCATCTGATTGTAATATTTAGCATGGTGATATTGTATTGATACACAGACACCAAGTACCTTTTTTTTTTAAACTATAAAATGTATTAATATTGCAAATACAAAATAAACATAACCTACTAGAGTAGCCTACTGTAATCAATAAATCAATTGCTTTTTTATTCCACTAGAGTTTTGCTGCAATAAAAATGACTGAAGTGAGATGAACAGACTGTAAACCTAATCTTAGTAGATAAAAGCAGATGTTGACGTAGATTATGTAATCAAAATGCTAATTAATACTCTTCGTCTAGTATTTAATTTTGTTTGGAGATCTGAGACAGTGAAGTGTGACAAATATGCAAAAATAGAATAAATCAGTAAGGGGGCAAATACCTTTTAACCGCACTGTGTGAGATCCAGACTCAAACATTTGATAATGCTGAGCTGAGAGAAACAGCAATGAGGTAGATCCCTCGGCCTTCAGGGAGCTGATGTAGAGGATTTCTTTCCAAGTTATTTGGATTTTACTGATTTTGCTGTCACAATCGTTCCTGACAAGAAACTACAGGAAAAATCAAATAGATGAGTATCACGCATCACGGGCTCACATTTAAAACCTACAACTTATCACATTGTTGACTAAATTTAGACAGACAATGCATAAGAAAGCAGTGAATGACTGTTGAAATATTAATGTAGTGAATATTATCTGTGCATGTAGAATAGCTTCACTGCATGCCGCTCTTCAGACACTCACCCCGAGGGCTCTGAACATCTGCTGCCGTTTGAGTTTGTCTGTCACGATGACACTGATCAGACCATGTTTCCTGGGAATGTACAGTCAGTGGTGAATCAGAGGGTGAATTCCAGCATCTGGCGTTGAGACTGCGACTACAGAGAATGCATTTGGGGCTGTTGAATAATTTCCTGGCTGAAAAGAGACATTGCACAGTCTGGCATCTGCAAGGTTCAGTGCCAGCTTTAGTCATAGGTTGAACAAAGAAATGCTGCCCAATCTTTTTTTTTTTTTTTTTTTTTTTTTTTTTAAGTGTGTTAGCCACTGTTTGAGACTTGCAACACACTTGTTTGACATGATTTCATCAGAAAATACTGATATTGTTGGTTTAGCAAATAGCTTAATATCAGTTATAACCACTTTTGCAAAATGACAGGAGGCCAGGGGCCAGTTGCAGCCGTCCCGTACACATTTCTTGGATTTTAGGACTGTTCTCGGATTTTAGGATGTTTCTCGGCTTTAAGGTAATTTCTGGGATTTTAGAATGTTTCTCGGATTTTAGGACATAAGGGGCTTAGCTGGGACCTTTGTTGGGGTGCTTGAACTTTTTTGATTAAAAAAGTATTTTGACGCTATTATATGAACTCTGATACCTTATGTGCACTAAAAGTACAAAAACAATTCCCCGTGTAAATCGCCTTATTAGTATTGTGAATTAGATAATACTTTGGGGTGCCACCTGGCATGCTATCAGGGGGTAGATTTGGCTTAAAGGCTGTAAGTAGAGTATCTCTGTTAGGACATTTCAAGGGTATTAGGCTTTTCTCAGACTTTAGGACTTTTTAAAGGAATTTTTGATATTTCCAGGATTTTGCCACATTTCCAGGATTTTGGGACATGGGGGGGGGGCTTAGCTAAGACCTCTGTTAGGGGGTGCAGGTGATCCTCCACTGACACTGTTTTGATAAACAAGCTCTATTTTGAGGCTGTTTTTTTATGTACTCTGGCACCTGATGTATACTAGAAGTATTCTCAGTGTGAGTCACTTTATTTTTATAGTAAAGTAGAAAAAGGTTGGGGGGCCGTCAGGCCCTCTATTGGGGGCCAAATTTAGTCTGAAGTTCTGTAAGTATGAGTATCATTGCCATATGGTTTTGGTCTGCATCGGGTAGATGGATGGATGTTGAAAGCTAAGACTTAAAGTGGATGAGATCACTCTTCTGCGCCAACCACTTAGGCTAGTGGGCCATTTTATGTCTTGTCAAAATGATTTCAAAGTGAGAGAGTGTGTGTGAGTTGTGTTCATGTTTATTTCGAATCAGCTGACGAGGCTTGAAAGCAGAGGGAGGTGCACTTCTGTTTGTGCTCCTAATATTGTGAAGGCTGCAGTTCTGAGTGTGTGTTACTTCAAAACACGTTGTGTGTGGTGATTTGGAAAGCAGCTGGTGAGTCGAGTGCTGACTCATGATTGTGGGGCCAGGGTATGCGAGATAAGGCACCCTGGTGTGGTTGCATTTTAGAGGGAGGGAGTGTGTGTGTGTGTGTTAGACCTCTGGTGTAGCTTGTAATGCCCCCGTCTCCCTCGTAAAGCCCCAGAGATGGGAGCAGTGACAGGAGTTTTTATTGATCACTCAGTCTGGCACAAAGGCCTTTATGCTGCTGTCAGCTAGCTTTATGGCCAAACCTGATTGGCTGGAACACCTTGCAGACTTTAAAAGATTCACTGTGTTTGTGTGTGTAGCTGAACTTAGTCTTTCTTAATACACCTCAGCCTCTTTCCACTGTTTCTCTTACTTTTGTGTGAACATGAGGCCTAGAGGGTAAGAAATGATCTAAAACACGTCAAATAAGCGCCTGCTGCTCTGCTCAAAGACAATGCCAAACCTTCTCTGTGATGGTTTAGTAGACCAGGGAGTGCACACCACTGACTTGAGTAGATACACACACAATTGAGTAGCACAGAGTCTGTCAACCACCTGCCTCGTCGTCATGATGAAGTCAGCAGTTTGGTTTGAGCTCAGCCAGCTTGGTCAGAAGAAATGGGGAGAGGAAGTTTGCTTTTGTGGTGGTTTATAATTAGCTGTCAAACCTGGAGTGGAGATGAGGGAGAGGATAGGAGAACCAGCTGAGACCGCCTGAAAAGGAGTCTTTTCAGCTTTGAAGTGGACTTTTGGCGTGAATCCAAAAATTCAGCTATTATTAAAGCTGTCCTCTGGCTGTGAAGGAAGCGATAAGACATTTGTATAAGTGACATATATATTAATAACAATGACCAGTAATATGGTACAACTGGATTACTGTTTCTCACAGTTACTTATTCTTAACGGATGATGTGTGGTATCAACTGATAATGCTCCTAATCAGTTATTTTGTTAAGTTCTTTGTGATGGAGCATAAATAAACTTGACCTGACGTCAGTCAGTGATTTCATCCTAAACTGTCGAGGAAATGACTCACTCGCCTGTCAGTCCACTTGACCTCAAGTTTACGACTCATTGTTCATTTCTGTTAAGTCAGTAGAAACACAAACAGGACCACAACTGTCAGGCAATAATGTATCATTTCTTTCCTCGATGTAGACCAAATGAACTGAACTGCAGGTGTGAGAGCATCGTCAGCAGGCTACGAATAACACAATTTTGAGTGTAGACAGTAACAAGAAATGCAACTTTTCAATAACACCTGGAAAAAAGAAATGCCTTGTGGGTTGCCAAAAAAGCGTCTTTAGAATATTTTGAAAGTATTTTGAAACTTTGGTAGAAGTTAAAGTTGCCTATTATAATATACCGAAATCCAAATCGTGAGTGTGTGTAAATGTTTAGGTGAGCGGATGGCTCGCTGTATGGTACCCCGACCACCAGTGAAAGTGTTTGGATTAGTGAACGTGAAAACACATTTTGAAACTTTTGCTCTTGTGGTCTGCAGGTGCCTCCATCCAAATGCTCATTTGCAGGACTGGCAGGAAAAAGAGCGTCACTTCCTCATTGTGTTCAGATGAAAGTAATAGTAATGTCGGGCAGATGACTGTAACTTAAGTTTCACTGACTTCACCACCTCATCACTTTAAGCCTTGTAAGGCAGTGATACACTCCATCAGAGAGACCCTTGTGACAGATTACCTACCGTCTTGACCTAATATGGTAACAGAGACACTGGGGCGGTGGAGTAGTTGGTGCTGACAAACAAGCCATTGTACTGCAGGTCAGTGACATAGTCTGTGGGCTGCGCACAGCCACATTGGGGTTGCTGTTCCTGAGCGCACTCAACAAGGAGCATGTTTCAAGTAACTGTTTCGCTCTCTGAAACTCACAGTTTAGTTCTCATCTTCATTTGATTGGCAGATTGCAGCCTGATCAGACGCGCCAAGGTGATTTTAGGCATGATATCACAGTGGCATAACAAAGTGGAAGGATAAGGCAAGGCAGCTTTAATTGTGTAGCACATTTCATATAACAGGACCATTAAAAGTGCTTTTATAGAGCAATTAAAACAACACAATAAAGGATACATATTTACAATAAGACAGGTAAGATATAAAAGGTAAAAATAATAACTAAATGATTAAAAAAGAAAAGAAAATCACCATTAAAGAGTGCAGACAAGAGGGGCAAAAATAAAAATATTATTCAAAATGATTTGAAATTGAACTCAAAAATATGTTTGTAATCATCAATGTGTGGAGTAGGCAGCGTAAAGGGTCTATATAATGTGGTACAAACGGTCATAACTCCCCTGATACTTGCTCTGATTGGCTGATGCAGCTCAGGTATGATTAGCTTATGGCTGCTGGTAAAATTGTAAGAAAAAAATAACTTTTCATTAGCTGTGTTATGCCTATATTTACGTTGTCCACTGAGATATTGTCATAATGTTTATCATCCACAGTTTTCTTGTGGTTACAGCAAAAGCTCTTTGTGTATGTACAAATCCGAGGATTAATAGTCTTATATACGCGACATCAACGCCCTAACTTCCTGCTTACCAGGCTGGTGAAGTAATGTGACACACACGTACAGTTACCGTCACCCTGCCCTGTTATCACATCAGCAAACACATCCTGTGATGCAAACGTCCATTCTTCTCCTCTCATTGTTATTGTTGCGTGTGTGCAAGTTTGTCCGATTAACTGAGTGCACGCCTGCCTGTATTGTGTGCAGGTGTCTGCAGGTCTCGTTCAAAGATTTTGTTACACAGCAGTCCCTAGAACGAGGGCTAATATTTCAAAGCCCAGCAACGCTTCATGTTTCTGCTGTTTCTTCCCTTTAAGTGCATTTCGACACTACTTAGGTTGCACAAAAGATACAGACACATTTTGCAAGTAGATATTTCCTGTTCTGAATATGATTGAAATGTAGAAGATTTGCAGACAAAATGAATAGAAATGCATTTTTTATTTGTAATATTATGTCCCTAACCATGTGCTAAAAACAGCAATTTTGCCTAGTCATCATGCTTCCATGCTGTCTGCAGCCTCTTGCACACAATCACATATACATCTCAACTGTAGCAGTCAGCCAGCTCAGGACCAATTTTTGTGAATGCTACATAATGGCTGGAGGGGAAACAAAGCAGTAATATTATTGGAATATAAAAGCATGCAACAGATAATGTTTTTGAACGTTACAGTTTACATAGCCATCAAGGTGACCCAGTCTTTGGAAGCACAGGAGGAAAACACTGATTTTGTTTCCCTTTGAATAGGCATTCTGGTGATGCTTATATCCTTTTTAGTCCATTTGGGGAGACATTTGATCGTAAAACAAGTTTCAGAATCCATCCATTTGGCAGCCTGGGAGGATTTTAGTACTCCACTGTTCTCCAGTGACTAGAAAAATCTGTCTGGAGCGGTTATTTAATGTGGTGACATTGTGGATTATATCAGCATATGAGATACATGTGTGAATGCCAAAAAACAGCACTTTGCCGAGATAACTGAACCGGGGATGTTGGTGATATGGTTCTGGTTCTAACCCATTTTCCCATCCTTTCCATGGCCGCACACACATACACATAAGTACAGCAGTGGGGCAAAATCTGGGCTATGTGTGTGTGTGTGTGTGTGTGCGTGCTGTGACCTTGTAAAACATGTTTTTGGCCATAACTCAAGAATTCATAAGCTTATTATTAGACAAAATCTCACACAGCTGACTAAAAGGAAAAAATGATGAGGTGATGACATTTTCTATCAACAAGTCAACTTTCTGTGACACCATAATGTTCTGCAAAAAAACTTTCAAGTCAAGTCGATTTTATTTATAAAGCCTATTATTACAAAACACGGTTTGCCTCAGAGGGCTTTACAACGTACGACATCCCTCTGCCCTTAGACCTTCACATCACCTAAGAAACTCCCGAAGAAGAACCCCTATAACAGGAGAAAAAAAAAGATGAAACCTCAAGAAGAGGGGCAGAGGATGATGAGGGATCCCTCTTCCTGGACGGACAGATGTGCAATAGATGTCGTAAATAACACCGGAATTACAATCATGACAAAAAGGAAAGAGAAAGAGAGAGGGGGAGAGAGGCACAGCAATAATGGAAACAGACGCATGTCATATTACAATAACGATACGTGTAAAATTATTAAATGCACTCTATGGTAATATTGTTGGTGTGGATAAAAGTCCCATGCTTATAGTGGAGGCGTGGCTCATAATAATGGCAGTAGAGTTTTGCGTCAAAGACGATCACAGCATCGGCGCAACCAGGACCCTCAACACAGACGTAGCTTCATACAGGACTACAGCAGTGGCAAAACCAAGGCAGTGCAGCCACAGCACGAGCTCGACCAACGGCAGGGCCACAGCACCAGCACAGCTATCACCACGATCAAGCGCAGCCAAGGTTGCAGCAAGGATCCGGGAAAACTAGGAAACAAGAGAGCATGAAGGCTCCGGAGAGGCAGTGTAGTTAGCGTAATGCAGTAAACCGACTGAGCATTTTAAGATGGAAGGAGTAAGAGAAGGAAAAGGAGCTCAGTGTATTATAGAAAGTCCCCCGGCAGATTAAATCTATGTCAGCCTAACTAGGGGCAGGTCCAGGCAGCCTGAACTTTCCTGGTTAGTATTCAACACCAGACCTCAGGGCCCTATTTCAGAGAGCAGGCTCAACAAACTCCCTAATCCCGACCCCTGAGTTGATTGAGCCTGAGCAGAGAAACTGAGTTTTCGGTTCCGTAACAGCTGATCAGAATAAGATCAGTCAGCTCTGAGTATGTTCAGCCTGAGGGAAGCGTGTTCACGGTGAGCGCAGACAGCCATCATCAGTGGAGCACAGATAACATGATTCACACTGGCAGGAAGCAGAGTTCAAAGCAGAGCAACTTATTTCACCCCAACTGAATTAGAAATTTTCATGACCACGTATGTGCAACATGAACATATCTTTAAAAAAAATCTAATACGACAGCTGCAGCTAAAAAACGTTAGATAGCGTGGGAAAAGATGACAGAGTGCGTTCATGTGTCAGTTTTAAATACTATAAAGTTTATCAAGTCCACTCATTAATCACTTTCACAAAATGATGGCAAGTCAGTGTGTGTGTCTTATTTCCCAGAAAGAACCAAGACACGACTTTCTAGTTTAAAAGTGTCTGATATTAAGTAGACTATGAATATCTAGTATACAGTATCTATATTAACTCAGTATGAATATAGACCTCTTTTCAACCACCTAAAATGCGATCGCAACATCTGCGAGTCACAAATCACACGTTTGTTTGATCATTTTGCTGATTTGTTCGGTTGCAGGGAGAAAGAGATTGACGAGACATTTCTTCACAGTTATTAGCTACACAAAGGCATAATTTCACAGCATGTAATATTTCTTAATATTTGATTGAAGAGAGCTCTACGTGCTGTCAGCTGCCAACAAGAAGCTTCAGGACACTGTGAAGGGCGACGCTGTCAATCTCAAATTAAAAAAAATAATTATTCTCACTGTAGTCTCATTTGCATACTCACATACACGCACAAAGTATAAATCATGACAAAGACATCAGTGTTACTGTAAAGAGACGGTGGTGTAGTGGATCAGACACACAGCGCCTGTTATTGGATGTGTGGATTTTATAACTGCTTTAAGACGTACCAGATTAACGCTCTAAATTGGAAATTGTCCATGTAGTTCTCCAACACGATTATAGGCCTTTATTTGCACATTTGCACAGAAAATGAAAGTGTCACTTTAGCAAAACCAGTTAAATTATTGACTATATGTGAATGTTCAATAAATGTCTTCAAATAGTCAGTGAAAAAAAAATCAGCGGGATTCTGAACATCATTTCACCAGTGACCATAGTCGTTTTGTGAAATTATTTTTCAGTGGAAAAATGCTACCTGCGTTGTGTCTAATATATAGAAAGTGTAGAGACATTTTTTTATGTATGAATAATGTTTATATATTGTAATATGATTTGCTATTTCCTCTTAAAATAGTGCAAATCCTTGCTGTGTAATATTTGATATATGTGGGTGGAGAAGATCACTCAGATAAATGACAGACTGTGAAATGACACAGTATCTTTCAAACAGATCCTCCTGCTGCAACCATTGGGCATCCAAACAGGGTCTAATCACCCTCTTCGGACACAGCAGCCTTAATTAATTTGTGCCTCAACGTCCACAATTTCATTGAGAAAAGTACCCGCCATGTCTCTGCTTCCTTTCAAACAAACCTGCCAGCGAGCAGGTTTGCTTCACGGAGCATGTTGCCATAGTAACTGACTCAGGGTGATGCTGAACTGGCTTTGTGAAATGGAAAACTCAGAGTTTTCCTCATTTTAGGCTTAACATACTCAGAGTTTTCCACTAATCCTGCTTTTTGAAATAGGGCCCAGGAGTAGAAAGAGAGACGGATACTGAACCAGTGATACTAACCTTAGGTGTCCATTAGGGCTGGAAATCCCCAGAGGCCCCATGTTATGATATTGTGACAATACTAATATAAATTACCTCTCCTTAATTGCTAATTATGTCCCCAAAGGAAAACTTTGTCAAAATCTGTTTTATCTAATAAGATAAAGTTTTCAGTCTTTTTATCTCATTTCAGTCATTTTTATTCCAGCAAATTGTATTTAGTGGTGTGAAAAAAATCTTTACTTGGCGTCGGTGCACTGATACGATAATGCTTTGCAAAAATGTTGCAATACGACTAACTGTCATGATTTTACAGGTCTTCTCAGCTGCTGTGTTGAAGATTTTATGAAACCTCCACATAATAGAATATGAAGCTTGTTTTGTACCAACATCCATATTTGAAGCATTGTCTCCTGACGTCAGCAGCAAATGAACAGACATGGATGAGAACCGTAACTGCAGCTTGACTGGTTTGCAGAGGCTTACAACTGTGAGGCAGTAATTCTAGTTTCTGAATTTCTTTCTGTTAGTGATGGATGATGTAAGAGCTAGCGTTTTTCACTTTCACTTTGTGCATTCACTTTCATTCCTTGTTATCAGTACAGTCCTCGCCTTCCTCCCTGGACACCAGTAGCAGTCTGGGCCTGGCAGGCTGACAGTGTCTGCTGCTGTGTGCATGGCTCAGCAGCCTACAGCTCACTCGGCATAGGAAACAGGGGTCTGAACTTTGGCTCCCCCCTTAGTCCCCCTTTCACCCTCGCCTGCTCCCTCTGTCTCACTCTCCATCTCTGATTGTTGTCCTTCTGGTCAGCTTGAGGTCACATAATGACCAGTTGTCACAGCCCAGCTGACACGCCATGTATGAAGCAAAGGAGAGGCATGACAACAATTACACTGCTGACCGCTGCACAGTTAACTGTCCTAACACACACACACACACACACACACACACAGCTGCTGCCCCCCTCTGAGGCCCTGTCTGTAGCTTTTATTTCTGCTGCCTGGCTGCTGCCTCTTTTTGATATGGGCGAAAGGAGTGGCTGTCAGGGGAGCAGCAGAGAGCCTAGACTAAAGTTATGCCGACTCATGGTTTAAAATGCTGCGGTGCTGAGGAGCTGACTGCTTGTAGCTAGCTTGGTCACTGGTGCTCTGCATGTTTTCTACAAAATCCATCGAAATTAAAAAGGCAGCTTTTCAGGTTTAAAATGGAACGACTGCCCATTATGCTTGCTAATGCTAAAATATCATATCATATCATTATTGTATCCATTCATATCTCACTAATGTAGACACTTACACCTTAAACTCTGTTCTGGATACTTCAGTAATGACAGATCTGTTTTTTCAGGTCACATCTGTCTGCTTGATGATGATAGTGTCGTCTGACTTAATCATTTAGGGAGATGATATAGTCATATTCACATTACTCCACTCTACTGCCAGTCTGGTCATGGCCTTTGTCGAGCTCTCCAGCAATTTAATAGCGTATTTTCCTAAAGCTGAGGGAATTTTTTTTTTGAGAGACAGGCTTTAAAAAGAGCTGTCAAAACCAAAGCAGCAGGGGCAGAGATGTCCTGACCAGTAGTCCCGAGTGTGGGTCAAGCTCCAAAAACACTTTAATACTTTTCCCATAATGCAAGCTTATTACATTAGCATTGTTTGTTGGACCTTTCATGCCTGATGATTTTCCACATTTTGAAACGCCTCAGTTTGTATCTCATAGATAGAGTATAATGAAATAATGGGCATAGCCACTGTAATGTCACCCACTGGTTTGTTGACTCCATTTTGAAACCTTGAGTTTGACATTTTTTGCCATTGCAATCTTGGATTTTTGGAAACAGAAGTGACATCACCAGCAGCCTGTCACTCGGAATAGCCTCACCCTTAATAATGCGTTATTTTAAGCCTTAAAAGGTAAACCGGTGATTTTAAAAATCTACCCCCAAAGAGTTTATTGCACCTGGCTGTAAACGTGTTCATTGCTGCTGTAAAGTTGGGCATTTTAACACGTGGGTCTATGGGGACTGACTTGCTTTTTGAGCTATAGCCTCAAGTGGCTGTTTTAGGAATCGCAGTTTTTGGCAGTTGTGTGTTGACTTCATTTTTCTGCACTGAAGGTTGCCACTTGTTTGTAACACACGCTTTGTGTTCAAAACGACCCTGAGATAATCTCAGACTTTGGAAAGCCCCTTGAGAGCCGCAGAAGACATTAAACAATAGTGGTGCTCCTCATGACGATTAAAAAGACTTAGGTGTGTAAAGTCAGTGGATTGATACATTAAAGAAAAAAAATGGAAAAAGAGAATAAAATTGCTATTAATTTTTCTGTGGCAGCATGGCAGAGTATTTATCATTGAGCATTTAAATGATTTAACAATCAGTAAATGGCTATAGATGTACAAGGATGCTCCCACCAAGTTGTATGTAAGCATAAAATCAGAATCAGAATCAGAATCAGAAAAAGATTTATTGCCAGGTATAGTTAACACAATACGAGGAATTTGTTCTGGTGGGTTGGTGCAACATAAATATAGAAAAAGAAAACAGATAAAATAGAAGATACAAATATAAAATATAAAATATAAAAAGTACGAGTCTTACAGTGCAAAACAAAACAAGTAACACAAGTAACAGTGTAACAGTGCAAGAAACAGAACCATGGAATTAAAGTTATATACAAGAATGTTTGGAGTGCAAGATATATATTGATATTTACATTGAAATTCACATTTATACAGGTTTGAGTGCAACTTTATGGTGTGGATGTGCCGCGTGACCAGCAGCAGCAGCAAAAGGACATTATAAGAGTCATCTGAGTTACCTCCCTTTCATACATGTAAAATATTTTGTCCACTAATGAGAAAAAAAATGAAAAATGCTAATTATGGATGAACTTTTTGTGCTCATTTGACACTTCAAATCACAACCAGTCATATGTTATTTTCAGTTGGAAAAAAAGGTAATTAAAAATTGTATAAAATCCAGTTGAATAAAAGTAAACCAAAGAAAAAAAATGGTGTTAGGAGAGTTCAACAAGCCAGAATTTTGTACAAATGGGCCCGCCTTATCAGCTTGACTATCACAAACAATAACAAAAGCAGAAAAAAACAAACAAAAAACAGAAAAAGTAACCAGTCACTAAACATTCATCCAACAAAACCAAGAAGTACATAGAGCACAATGCAGAGTGTAAATGAAAAAAACAATATCTATATATATATACACACAGTATTTATAAATATATACACACACGCACACACAGAGAAAGCCTAATTTTGTCTAACAGATGTTTATTAAAGAGTGCAGGTGGAGTTTTCTCTCATTCATTCAAGTGTACGGTGCTTGTGTCAAAAGGTCGTCTCTGCAGTGTGGATATACAGGTGGTTAACGAAGGAGCTGACTTAATGGCATTAGAGCGGATTTAGCCTAATCCACGACCTGGCTGTGGGATCCCTTCAGTTGCCTGACATGAAGGTTTGGCATGCTGGAGAAGGAGGTGAAGAGAGTTGGTGGGCTGAAGCACGGGCTCATACAGGAAGAGGAACTCGTACTTATACCACAGACGACTGTAGTGAGTGTGTATGAGGATAGAGGGAGGAAGAGAAGGGGGTAAGATGCATAGTCAACGACCGCAAAGTGAGAGAGCTGAATTAATAGAAAGTTGTGTTTGAATGAAGAGGAAGATACTTGCAGACAGAGGTGGTGCACAAAACCGAAACAAAAAATATATATTTGTGCGCCAACTCTCGTCTAAATGCTTGCTACTTGCTAATGAGTATTGTAAAAGTTGACTGTTAAATCTCTTTATAAAAACAGTGATATAAAGGAGGACTACACTAGAAAGAAAAGCTAAGACTGTGGATCAGTAGGTCTTATTATTGCCATTTCTTGAAAAACTTTATTTTTTTCACAGATTACGTGTGTCACTCTGTTCATACAGAAAAACAACTCTGCTTTCATTGTCTTGCTGTTTTAATGTTCCCAATAAATACTGTATGTCACTTGGGAAACAACTTCTTATTTAGAGATGCAACTAACAGTTTCACTGTCAACAGACTGCAGGTCAATTTCTCAACTACATTTTTTCTCTGTGTTAAGACAATGTCCACCCTACAACGACGGCAAAACAGGGTAATGAAAGTGTACTTTCTTAAAAAAATAATATAATAAAATAACAGCGAAACTCAGAAAGACAGGTTTTTAAATCTGTTATTGGATTGCCAAAGTGATAAGGTGCAGTACAGATTTAAATTTAAATGAGGCAAAAACTTACATTAGTTTCTTTTAATGTATTTTTATTTATTTTGAGACTCATCTCTATGTGGATGCATATGTTGTCATTATTTATCATTTTTATGTGTGTTTGCCAAACTGTCAATAGTTTATCTCCCATGTAAAAAAAAGGAGTTATGTATAATTCAAATGCGAGTAAACATTTTGTTAAATAGAAATAAAATGCTATAGTTAAAAAAATGTCCATTACAATTTCCCTGGGCAGAATTTCAAAACTGTCCATAACCCAACGATATTCAGTTTAGGCTCATATTACACAGATAAAAACAGCAATTTTCCGTCTAAAAGTTTGCTTAATTTTCTATTATTTCAGTTTTCAGTGTAATAATTACCACTGGTATATGCTATTATTTTGTTTTTTCTCTGCTTCTACATTCCCTTAAAAAAAAATTAAAGTGCTTTTCTTAGTTGTGTTAATATTAGGACTTTTCCAGCGTTTGTTTATTTGACTCATAACAGTCCAATAGTGAAACCCTGTTTGTCATTTTGATTTGATGTTACTTTCAGGGCACTTTAAACTCCTACTTATGTGGTTTTTGCACATGCATATGTAAAAGATTACAGACAGACATAATGAAAGGCAACCGACATGTCACTTTTCACATTCAGTTTTAGCGGAATCAAACTGAGGGCAAAGTGTAGAGGGACAGAGAGGTTTTGGATGCTTTGAAGTTTGGTGCAACGTCAACTTTCCACCCTCTGAAAAGATATTTCCTGCTATGAGCCGTCTGTAGTGGCTTCTCGGTTATATTGGTGTTGACTTGCAGGACAACTGCTTTGCCAGTGCTCATTTTTTATTACACTGTACACTGTAAACTTCTATGGTGATTAAATTGAGTGAAATTATTTCTTAGATCAGGCCTGCAATACATCAACAATGAAGCCACACAGATAAGGTTATTTTTAATTATGTATAAGTTTAAAAACACCTCTTGCCAGGTCCGGTAGAAACAGCCGTGTTGCTCTCTGCTGCAGCTGCTGTTTGCACAAGGCATGGGGAAACATCACCACCTACTGCCTGCGAACATAATCCCACAACATTTAATGTATATTACATGTACAACTGTACAACTAACTAATGTAACAACTTGTAATTAATATTTGATTACATCACTTATTGACAGTTGCTATTGTGAGAGTTTAAGTCCTGCAGGCCTTCTTTTTGAATCAAAGAATGTGAGTTTGATTGTGAAACTCTTAAAGTCAACTTACTAGCTTTTATTTTGTATTGCGCTAAAGTGAAATCTGCTCTTCAGGGTGAGAGATTTATTGTACGTAGAGATAGTGACATTATTCCGTCTCTCCGTATCAAAATGCCCGTTTTATATGACATTTTTGTGCTACAATCAAACACAATCTGCAGAAACTTGTGGTTTAAGAACTTGACTTAGCTTCACTTCCACCGAAAGTGATAACAAAAACGTCTTCTGCTTTTCTTAGAATAACCTTTCACAACAGTAGATTTTACGGTGCAGAGAGATTTATTAAACAAGAATATTATTTTCATTGCAGTATATCTAAAAAGTCTTCTTAACATAGAAAAACTTTTACTGAGAAATTCTTGACTACAAGTGTCTTGGAGCAGTGGCGTGAGAGTTGCAGAGAAATAGATCAAAGTTTGCTCGTGAGCTGGAAGTTATTGTGACTTATGATTATTTTCTTAGTGAATCCTCCACATCAGACGGTTGAGTCTAACTTTTTAATGTGGTTTCCTCACTATTTGCAGGAACAGATTCATGTGCCTGTCTACCACCCAACTCCCAGCCAAGCCCGGCTGGCGACTCAGCTGACAGAGGAGGAGCAGGTTCGCATTGCCCAGCGAATCGGACTCATCCAGCACCTCCCGAAGGGCGTGTACGACCCGGGACGGGATGGCTCTGAAAAGAAGATCAGAGAGTGAGTAAAAACGCCAGGTGGTCAGAGACAGAAGTGGGAGTTACAGTCAGTAAAACCGTTAGGAGAGACAGCGCTACACCACAGTGGTGTGTGTTTAAGCAGCGTGTTTGTAGGACTTTAAAAATGCCTTGAAGGTGCATTTTGCAATTCTGGAGAAATACGGTTAAATCCCATTTCCAGGTCATCAATAGAAATGCAACTGATAGTTATTTTCATAATCAATTAATTCTGCCGATTTTGTCAAAAATTAATTGTTTACTCAATAAAATGTGAAAAAATTGTGAAAAATGCTCATCACAATTTGCCAGAGCATTAAGTGACGTCTTCAAATTGTTTGTCCAAATAACAGCCCAGATCCCAAATACTCTTCATTCAGTATCATTAATGAGAAAAGAAACAGCAGCAAATGTTTGCATTTAAAAAGCTGTAAATAGAAAATGTTTTACATTTTTGCTTGAAATGATTAAATTAATCAAAGTTATCCAAATACTTGATCATTGATTTTATTTTGATTTACTAATATATCAATCAATGAATTGTTGCAGCTCTGGCTGTCAACTACAGACACTTTTGGTTGGTGGTTTGGTCCAACTACCAACCCGAAGGGTCTGTATTTTACAACCTGGGAAAAAGACTCATCATCAATTTTTAAATAGAATTTCTCTGTCAGAGAACAGGATTAAAATGTTTTCAGTGACGTTTCTGAAATATTTCTATTTTAATATAATGTGTTAGAATAATAGTAAAAATATTAAATATATATATATATAGTATATATATCGTATAATATATATGTCATGTTAGTCCTTATTTTATCATTATTGGTGTGCATATACCACTATAATGCAGAGGTAAATGGGTATGCATGCTGAATAATTTTATGATATTGTGGCATTTTAGAGAATTGCACATGGTTGTAAATGTTGAGCATTTATGTATTTCATCATTTTTAACATTTTTTAAATCAAGTACATGTCTTTTACTTGTTAAAAGTTTTGTTTGCAAATGGTAACAGTTAAAACCAGTAGAGCCGTAACACCTATGGAGAATTTAATCGCTAAATCTAATGTATTTGTATTTTGCACAAACTTGCACTGTACTTCACATTTTAAAAATATACTATGCAGGATTTCCCCTAAAAAAAAGTAACCGACTTATAGACTCATACAAAGTTATCTTACTCATCACGTATGACCCACTAGAAGTGTGTGGTGGTGTAATAATAATGATAATGTGGAGACTCTGCCCTCTGTTTGTATTTTCTTATTTTATTTTTATTTTGCTTTGTTCTGGATGTTCCTGGGCAAAGAGCACAGGTGAGGTCTGACTTTATACAAAGGTGCAACCAGGTGCCAGCATTTAAGAAGTAGCTACGAAAATCACGGACACAGTTCCGAAAAAAACCCAAAGCAAATATAGCATGGTGAAATGCCAAGCTGGAGTTGGCTTTCTCAGGGTTCATATAAGGTGCACGAATTGAATTTAGCACTATGTTTTAAATTTAAGTACTGGAATACCTCAAAAATAAGACTTTTTTTTTTTTTACTTGATCCTTGAAAAAAGTACTTCACTAACATCGAGAGGAAAACAGAAGGATAAATTAACTCGTGAAATGTAAATGTTTTAAACTGGGAAACCACAAACAGCCGCGTTTGCAATTATATTCTAATGCTGTATGACCCTGATGAGCTCATACAGCACCAGGAGCGCCAGTGGGGTTGATGAACGCCAGTCAATAGTTGGCGCCAGGATGTTTTGCAAGCCTGCAAAACACTCACACTGGGACATCAATGTCAGTTTTTTTTCTTCTTAACAGTAAGAAAGATGTTTGTGGAGAAAATAAAAAAAAAAAACCCAAAACCAACGGTAACTGATAATTCCTGTGTAGTATACCTTTAAATAGAATAATGTATCGTAAGCCATTAAAGCCTGTGTAGTGTCAAACTGCAAAATAATGTTTTTACTTTTTTATAAAACTTTAATATCTTTCTGCATTTCCGTGCTGTGTGTATCCAATCCCTAAAAAATGAACCTGTGTTCGCCTACACAGGTGCGTCATCTGTATGATGGACTTTGTGTACGGAGACCCCATCCGGTTCCTGCCCTGCATGCACATCTACCACATGGACTGTATAGACGACTGGCTGATGAGATCCTTCACCTGCCCCTCCTGCATGGAGCCTGTGGACGCCGCGCTGCTTTCCTCCTATGAGACCAACTGACACAAACACACACACACATAGGCCTACAGACACCTGTGGACCAGACTGGACACACACACACACACACACACACACACACACACACACACACATATAATATGCACACAAATGGATAAACACACAACTTCCATCTTGCTGACCTGTATCCTGGATTAGTAAGGTGGTGCTGTAAAACTGTGACAGTGTAAAAGATTTTGGTTGAACTCTGTGTGTATCCGTGTATGTGTGTGTGAGCATGCATGTGTGTATGTGTGTGCTGCACAAGTTCCCCAGTTGGCCTGCTGGACAGGATTGGAGGAATGAAGAGAGCGTTGATGTTAAGGACGAGCAGGAAGAGCTGGATCGAGGGGAAGAGTGACAGACGGGAGCTGACGATGAGGGATGTGAGGATAGCAGTGCAAAGGGAAGTCAAGGGGAATGGATGACAGTTAACCCGTATGATTAAGAAATCTTTCCAAGATCCGCTTTTATACACACACACACAACCGTGCCCAGTCACCCTTCCATCATTTACTTTACTCCTTTATTTAAATGAACAGAATACAGGAAAAGGAACATCTGACCACCATCACCAGGCTGCAGATTGTGTTAAAGCCTGATTACTATAATGTCAAACTACAAAGGAGAAACGCCCTTCAGAAGATCTGCCAGATGCCTTGAATTGTCTCCACACAGACGCCTGTTGCAGACTGCAGAGTCATATCCGCTACAAAAAACGCTACGGATGCAGATATGTGATTTAAAGACTGCTAGAGCTGGACATGAGACTGAAGACTACAAAAATCAGATACATCCTGCAGACACACCACAGGCCTTCACTGGCCCAAGGCACTCGGGCCTGGAGTTTTCTGTCTGTATAGATCTTTTATGAGAAAAATACCTTTGGTCAGTGAGTTGATGGATCGTCCCGTGGCTTTGTGAAAAATGTTCTGTGTTTGTTTTGTCAGTCAGCATAAGGGCTTTGTTGGATCAGCGTTTACCAACAACACAAATATGGCAAGATAAAATACAGTACACTCTGAAGTCTGGTGAGTATGTTTTACTTTAAAAAATCCAGGAAACCGATTGCCTTGAAAAATGTAAGTAAATATAACTATTAGTCTTAATTTATGTTAACATTACATCTCATTGTTCAGGTTAATTAAAATTTGGTCTTATATAAATTAAATTAGGTAATATTTTACAGTTTAAATATAATTCAGTTTTCTGAAAGTTGTTGCATCTTAAAAATGAAAGGTTAAATTAAATCAATCTTTCTAAGTTTTAGCAACTTAAGTAAACCTAGTATGTTGTGCAGTATAACTGTATTCTGCCAGTTGCAAACTAGTCAATCATATTTGCATTTTCATTTTAACAACACAGAATCCACAGATCTCCTGACTTCATCATTGGCAAAATCCTCTTCATGATGATAAAGTCATATCAGACTAACTTGTTTTACTGACATAGAAAGAAAAACATAATAATTGTCTTTTTGAAGTTGCAACAACGTCACATAATTAAGTAAATGCAACCAAATTTTATGTAAACTTAACAATTAGATATTAAGTAAACCTAAATTAAGATGAATAGTTATATTGACTTTTTCAAGGAAATCATTTTCCAAAATTATTTTGAGTAAGATCAACTTGTCAGTTTTTACAGTGTGTGTGCTTTAGTCATTAATATGATGGATAGCTGGTAGACTTTTGCTGTCAGGCTATCAACTTCTCATGACTTCCTCAGTCACTGTGAGATCTCACATTATTGGCCAAAGCACAAGCAGACCAGTTAACAAACTAGTGACATAAATCAGAAATATTTGCACTTAATCAAACTTGTGACCTGAGTTGACCTTATGCATTCAATAATTATGTCAAAGTATTTGCTTTTACCTACATTCTCATTACCGTTTCATTGATTTGTAATGAAGGCCGCGTCTCTGTAGACCAGGAGTGGAAAAATAATTTATTACTTGTGACATTAACCAAACAATTTTATGAATTAATTCCAAATTTGGCACCCCTGTTTGTCCAAATCATGTAATTCTGGTGACAAGTCAAGGACAGAATTTAAACAATAGATGTTTTTTTTAATGTGTTTGCATATGTTAAAGGGGAATACCACCTAACTTAAGAATTATTTTATGTTACATATATATAAATATTTATATATGGCCTAGAAAAGTTCAATCAATATTTTTGAACATGAGCTACTCTTTCTCAAAGCCAGAAACCAGAGAGGTAAATCTCAAACTATTATCATTTAGTATAAAGTCTGGTGCTGCTCAATAGAGAATTGGCTGATCCTAAGTCCCGCCCCCTTTAGTTACTGTTGCTAAGTCGGACAAGCGTGATATAAAGAAACATTGCGATATTGGCTCTGCTTAGCTGGGTGCTGCAGTGTTTATTAAGACATGTGTCCCTTTTTACCCTTCAGGGGATCTGAAAAGAATACAGACCATAGTGCTAAAGTAAAGTTAGTCTGTATTTACTCTAGTAGTTCTGTTTGTTGCTACGGGGCGGTACGCAGTCAACATACAGAAATAATATAAACAAAGGACGTGAGCTTTTATCCTTATGGCTACCAGTAATTCATGTCATCTTAAAAAAAATCAGCTACCAAACTATCTGACCTTTCCCAAATCTCTTAAACATCACCACAGAAATAAGGAGGAAGCAAACCTGTTGATGTTGTTGATCAGACATTAGACAAACCATTCTTGATATATTAGCTAGCTAGTTAGCTAAATAAAAATAAATAAATAAAAGATAGTTAGCTACATTTTGCTAACATAAGATGTGACCTGGGTCATGTTGCTAACTCGTGTAGCTATACGTTTGCTAGCTAGTTAGCCGGGGCAATGCTAACATTAGTTTATTTAAGCTGTGACCTGGCTGACATTGTTGGTCTAACGTTAGGCTATTGATGTAGCTATGCCGTAGCTAGCCAGCTACCTTGAAGGAAAGCTAGTTAGCTGGTGTTTTGCTAACATTAGCTTACTTAAGATGTGACTTTGCTGACATTGATCTGACATTGGGCGAATTTCCCTTGATGTAGCTTGTTAGTTTGTGACAGTCCCCAGCCACATATTTTAATCATCTTCAAAATGTGGTTGTCTTTTCAACGTGGACTAACCAAGCACATGACATGTCTACCTATAGTGGAAAAGAGGAAAGTTCTGCCAGGTATCCGTTCCAGTCTAGCTCAACTGTTACTGAAGCACCGAGTGGAAAGGACGGGACTTAAGAAGGGATTATTAAAGGGAGACTGATTTTGTGGACCCACAAAATCTGTTTCTTTTCTTTTCTTATACCTAAAAGGAACAGCACTCTGCTTAGAGTGGAATTACTGCAGTCACGTGATGCCATGGGGCCCAAAAAGACTTTCACATAGATTTTTATTGTGAAAAAATGTAAATAAGTCGATACATTTTTGTAGTGTCAGAACCCCCAAGAAATGACTCGTTTCGTTATCAGGAGTCAGCATTGCCAACATGGCGACTTTGTTGCTATATTTAGCGACTTTTCAGACCCCCAGAGCGACTTTATTTCCAAAAAATAACTAGCACCAAATTCAGCAACTTATTCAGATCATCAGGAAAAAAGAGAAATATATTGGAATTCATTACTGTACAAGCTGCTCAGAGAAATCACAGTCGAATCCAACATCCATGCACTGTGAAAATGTGAAAAAGAGAAAATGTCCTATACACTCAGACCATTCCCCTGGGGGCTCATCTTACTCAATAAATTGTCTTTGGAGCAGCTCCACACTTTATATTTGATGACATCACCAATTTGAGTTTTAGCAATGTAGTTTTTGGATTTCAGAGAAAGTTGCTTGTGTTTAATTATATTTTTGTCTTAGACCACAGGAATAACGTATGAATTTTAAAAATAGGCGTAGTTCCCTTTTAAGTATGGCTTCGGTCAGTATCCTGTCCTGTGGTAAACATGTTCATAAAACCAGACCTAAAACAAACATTCACAGAGGCAACGGTTGATACTGGCAGGTGCCACCTTCAGAACACTGGTGATGAAAATTTGGTTATGGTTGTGTGCGGTAAATTTGACTGAAGACGCTTATTAACCTGATGTGGTCAGAATCAGCCGTTATACAATGCTGACTGCATGGTCTCTGTTTAGAAAGGTTATATTTCTGTCCAATTTTATTTCCTGATTTTTCTTCGCATGAAGTTGAGGCCTCAATTTAAACGATCTCCTCACCTCAGTTTAAAATGTCTATCGCCCAGGTCACCTAGTTTACTATTAAAGCACAAAGAAATACAAATGTTCATTTACACTTTTCTTCTCCTTGATAACTTTTGCAAAACAGCTGAGTCGATAAGCCTTTTGAATTATGCAGGAAGTGGTAAATCATTTGAGCTCCCCCCTGCATAGTGGGCGTGATACAGATCCAACACAGTTTGAAAACATGCCTTTAGTGATCTGTGTATGTGTGTGTGTGTACCTGTGTGTGTGTGTTTGTATTAGGCTTTATGGCCTTTGTGTGTATGTTTAAAGAAACTTTGGGGTGGGGTGGGGTGGGGGGGTGGAGTTTGCAGTCAGCACCTTAGTTTTTGCACAGTACTTCAATCTATGTAACTCTTTTATGTTGTCCTCCATCAGTGAAGTGGAGCTTCATGGCCTTAGATTACACATGAGCGAGGGTTGCTATCAGCTGCTAAAATGTAGAGTCCAGTTAACTTCAAGAAACAGGAAGGCGGGTGCAGATAGTTAAGATTGTAAATGTGGTGTGACTGAGCTTTCATTGTGCATGCCATGTCAGGAAAAATACAAAAGGCGTCAAGGAAATTGTCCATCTCTATTGTTAGAAAAACAAATAAACTTTAGGTATATATATTTGGTTGGATTTCTCTGCTATCATCGCCTGGCCCTCTTTGGTTCCCATCAATTTCATCTATACTCTGCGGTACAGTGACAGTTTGGATACAAAGGCCTTTTTGGCCAGAATCCGGGGTCGGTTTGATCTCAGTCTGGACGTAATCAAGGCTGGGTGGGACTGGCAATGCATTGGATTGTGGGGGTAAACAAACTTTGTAAGCGTTTTTGTATTTGCCATAACTCCTCAAAAAAAAAGTGATGTGCAAAAATTCCAGTTATGTGCAAATAATTCTCAGTTAGAAAATGTGCTGACATCTCCGGAAAATGACTCACGGATGTCTGCCGTTTACTAACAATGGAACAGCTGCACAAAATGTTTCTTAATCTCGAGCCAGATATAACTTTGGCTCTGACTCTCTGCAGACTTACTTATTAAAAATGCCTACAGGAAGGATAAGCGAGTGCTGTTTTAGGGTGGATTTTATGTTTTAAGTACAGAATTTGACATCAAGGTTTGCTCATGTGAATGAGGTATGTGTGCTGTATGTTTGTGTATGGATGCTTGTTAGACTTTTCCTTGTTTGTAAGCATAAATATGCATATGCTATGTACTACAGGCAAATAATAAATAGACATTGCAACAGAAAATAACTGCCAGTGGGTGTGATTTATTTCCTCTGTGTGCACCAGAAAGGGAAGAGTGTAGTTTTCTTTTTTTCTTTTTTTCCGATTTCACAAACCGAGATGTCTCACAACAGATAGAGCTTCTGGAGTCTGTAAGTGCCACATAGATATGAATTTTATCTTTCTGACTTTTCATGGCAAAACCTCTGGAAATATACATCAAAGTCTTTGTGT